>NC_064026.1:10305000-10610000 GCF_917208135.1 Athalia rosae
GATTTTATTTTTTCTTTATCTCATTGTCAGCGTGATAAAAATGATGCTGGAATCATTATATACATATATATATGGATCTGCACGATGCGATATATCTTACATAACAAACATACCCACACCATATATTGTATCAGTTATTCATATTCCACCTCGCATTCCACGTAGCAATAGTAATCGTGATATATTATCTCTTTTATTATCAAAAATGTAAAAATCTGTACAGCTACGCGGGTTTTCTTCTTCTGTGGCACGCATTTACAGTTTAGCTGGACATTGGCCACTAGATTTCGAACGTCACTTCATTGTGCATGATTCCCTAGATTTCAGGTATCTGAATCTGCAAACCAAATTGATCTTTTTAAAAATTTAATCAACTTGTTCCCAATTTGTCGATCCCAAAAGTGAAAAATCAAGGATATCTCGATGAGAAAAATTCGGGAATCGACGAAGTTCCTTACGCAAAAATGCATATAGGAACAGCATCACCAAAGTAATTTCGCAAGAAATCCGTTTGACGTGGAATCCGAATGTCCCGTATCGGTATAATGGGGCGTAGGGGGGAAAAATTATTTATAAGTGAAAATCGTGATTCGAAAATTCAATTTTTATCACCGCCGTGATTCAGTGTCGGTGCACCATATTAGTTATTGATCATTATTATATCACATATATCATACTGCAACAGATTTTCTCAATGTCCGTAACACACCCTTGTATTAATACAGAGTAACATCTGCCGAGTAGCGTTCCCTGCAGCTGTATATACCACCTCTACAGTTCGGATATTAATTGAATGATGGCTTACATCGTCACAGTTTCGATAATAACACTTTCCCGTAGCACCTACGTTTCCTTTATACAATTGTGGCGAGTAAACGACGCATTGAATCTTCCTTAACGGCTCACACCTAAATAATCAACACGTATTTGATAAAATATATCCGTTCATGTCACTGTGTAAGAGAATAAGGGGAGCCTGCGAGACGCACAATCGCCGCTTAGAACGAACAATGAGACTATAAATTGAAATCTGAATCGAAAAGTTTATCAATTTGCGTCAAAATAAAGATGGTCTGTACGATGACAATTTAAAAATCATCGAGAATTTTTGATGTCGTGAGAAAAATCAACACCCTGGTTAGTTCATATAACAACAAGTGACATTCCCACACTTGTGGTGGATAATCCTCTTGGTTATCGTTCTTTGAGTTAAGGTTATCTTGATTCATCGTCACTTTCAGTGGTCAGTGTGCGTATGAAGCGTGCCTTAGAAATCCCGTATGAACAAAAACCGCTTTGCTCTCTTGGGTCGGAAGGCATCGGCGGTATCTGGTAACCGGTAGCCAGTAGCAGCAGCAGCAGCAGCAGCAGGTTTACTCCAATGTTTCAGAAAGGTTGTTGTACACGTGCATTGTATAGCTGTATACTGAGCAAAAGAGCGAAAGGAAAGAAAAATTGTTCGTCGGAGGAGACAGGGAGAGAGAGAATGTGGATAAAGAGGAACAAAGTGGGAAGGGGGTTGATAGGCTCCCTTTAGCTTTTCGTAGTCGTTCAAGAGGAATGGGATCGGTGGTGGCGAACGTGTACGATAGGTGGTACCTCGGGTGGTGGTACAGTGGTCGGAGTACTTCTCGACCGCACAAAGTCGCTTGGGTATTGTAAATTTGCTTTACGGTACCACCCTCCTGAAATAAGCCACGACGTCACTACCACTACTACATTATACAACCCCTCCACACCCGAACAGCGACCTCGGTAGCCACCCTTTGGGCCCCAGAAACTTCCATTCCCCGCAAGATCCCGCGGGGAAACGAGTCTGATATATCGGTACAGCGGTATCAGCAAGTTTAGTATAAACGCAACACACTGCAGCAACCGGCCGACCACTGCACCGGCACTCGCTGCTATAAATCCGAAAAGCTTTTTTCCCCATTTTTTTTCTTCTTGCATGCAGGTGTATATGTATATCGTACTTTCTGCTTTCCTAGTTTCCATTGTTTGTTTGTTTTTTTTGTTTTTTTTTTTTTCCATACTTTTATTTGGTCTGGCGGGTATCGTGCAGGGAATAACCGTTTTAGACACACCTGTAATGTCAAAGTGTCCAACTAATTTTATATCGCCTGTGCCCGAGGGATAATACCGAATACGATCGGTCATCTTTAGATAAAATGAAAAAATATCCTACCGTTCTGAAAAGTTGATGACCAATAGAAACTCGAAACACGAGATGAAAATTCGAAATCCGAAATGGGTGGCGCTTTTCTAAAATCGTGCAATGTTGGTATAATAAATCGCATATTTAATATATCGATGATAACGGAGAAAAAATTAAAACAGTTTATAAAAATGTAAGAGTGAATCATGGGGATTCAGATTTCTGTTTACAGATAAGATCATGCGAGCATATATCCCTTGATAGCGGGTTAACCGCGATTCGCGGCTACAACTGTTTTCTCTCGGAATTCTTTTTTCCCTCCTCTCCCGATTAAATTCATGAAGCTTCCACCTATGCAACACTGGCGTATCGTGGTTAATCAAACAATTGATGGTAGGGGGGATTATGACCGATTTACAAGCATTTTCGTACCACGGATCGCTCGCTGTATATGAGGCTTTACATTTCTTTCCAATAATATATGGAATCGATGGGAAATGGATAAAGAAAAATTGTACGTACGTTAATCATAATTACCTATGTACTACGGAATTTAATCCGAACATAGATCAAATATGATACGGGCGATCGATAACACATATCGCCGAGATCATCTTTTGATAATGGTCATGCAAGGATATCCAAAGTTGTAACAGCCGTTTAGCTGTGGCTTCAACATTTCGTGTTGTGAAATAAACGTGACCACGATCATATTTAGTAGGATGAAGATAAGGTGCGGTGCAACGGTATATACACGCATATTCTATTTATTACCCCTTTTTATCTACTCAAGATCAACCCGACCAAGAGGTGTGTCTCGTGTGAGTACAACATACGTAGAATGAGTGCTAATTTTCTTATTGGCCAGCGGAAAATGTGGGAACATACAAGTGGGAAATAGCTCGAGAATTTTGCAAGCGTCGATTCTGTTTCTCTTCGACTTGTCGAGGATCAATTTTTCGTATCGAATATCGTAATCTCCGTAGTTGAGTTTTTCAGATCGGGTTCGGAGTTTAAGATTATTCACGTTTTTCACCGAGCATTTGATGTATAGACGTATAAATCGATCGATCGGTTTATAAACTTCAGGTTATACCCAGATGTTGAGGATAACAAACTGCTTTGTTTAACCGCACTTCGGTTCTGGACGAGGTTCTGGACCAGCAATTCTCATCAATTCGGTCCAAACGGCAGCCGGCAGTCAGCCTGCACGAATATGATCCCGGTGATCCTCTTGTGAAAATTAACAACGCGGACAAATCACAGCCGACGTTCAATTTTGTGCTTCAGGATGCGAAAGAATTCCCATACAGAATCGATACAGAATTTCCGCAGAAAATGCGATCTCCGTATTCCATCGAGTACAATCAAAACTATTCAATTAAAATAGGGCATCGTCCCGTATATGATGTGAACAATAGAATTGGAAATCGTTCCTTGCTTTACACCATATCGTACTCGTGTATACATATACCATGCACTACCTATCTATATCTTGCGCGCGGAAACCCTTTGATCTCTTTTAGCGAGTAAGACCTACCATCACCTGCAGGGGGTTGAGGATCAGGGAAAGAGCTCGAGATAACGGAGCCCGCTTCAGAAGAGGCTGGGGTTGAAAACGAGTAGTATATGTACGGGGAAAAAGAGGGTTGTGGTTCGTTGGTTGGTTCGTTGGTCTCCCTTATACACCGAAAACCACGTCGACTGCTGATACTTATTCTGCGTCTACTTCGTCTACCGCTACTTCTGCTTCTGCAGGCTACCAATAAAACGGAAAGACCAGCTTATCATTATACCCCAGAAGATCCCAAGGACATCCAGCTGCACGGTTGAATATATCCGGGTTACTACTCTCGGGAAGGTTGTCGAGGTTCCTCGGGGTTGAATTTCTTCGTTCCCAGCTGCTTTTTTTCCCCTCTGTTTTCTTTACATTATTGTTCGGAAATTTTAGAATTTCGCTCCTGTACAGTACGTCGGAAAAATATGCGTGAATTATCCGTATGTGAAGTAGAATCGATACATTTTTATCTCAACCGAAATAACTAACATCCAAGTGTTTCCAAAGTTTGGTAATTCCTCGCTAATAGGACTCGCGATTCGATTCGATTCGATTCTATTCGACTAGAAGAGTCAAGTTGTTCGGAAAGTTGTGCGAGCACGTCGTTCGTTTGCTACGACTCGGTCAAAACTTTACCAAGTTTCAAGTTATATCCACGTGTACGTGCATGTGTACGTGTAAAGTCGAGCGAACATCCATCCCTTCAAATTCCGCACCGCGCACCCGGCTACGAATATATTTTGGGAAGAAGAATAGACAATTTTCAAATTACACGACGACGATGTTCACATTCCGCACATACCTATTCCGTCGCTGTGCATTATTTCATCATGTAATTGTATACGTGTAATATTTTTTTATACTTGATTCAATCGCTCGATATGAAATAACGGTGATATATTGGTATATTTTTGATATATCATCGATTTTTATCTGGAGTGGCATCATTCGATACGGATTAACGATAATTTGATCAGGCTTTGGGGCGGAAGATAATCTTGTAATGTCACAAGTTTAATAGCTGCGTGTACGAGATATGCGTAAGAAGTGTGTGTGCAATAGAATATTTTTGATTTCAACCGACGCGAATATAATCCTGTTGATGACCTACTGAAACTCGAAACGCGAGATGAAAATTCGAAGTTCGAAATGGGCGTCGTGTTTCTAAATAGGAACAGCTTAACGAGCGTGTACCGATTAGTGCACCGTTTCATTAATTTGCTTGTGGGCCGATTGGACTTTGCGAAATGACTGAATTGTGCCGCTGAACGGTGGTCACATTCTATTCGATTGCTCCTGATTTTTCAAATAGGTCAGCCTAATACTACGATTTCAATTAAATCGAAAACGCAAAACTTATAGCCCTAGATTTTTTTCAAAATTGGAGCCGGAAATCGAAATATTTTTCAGGGTTTTCTATGGTGTTCTTGTATATTTTGAACTCAGGAATCTGAATTGCAGAGTCAAATTGATCTATCTATGAAATTGATCGAGTTAAAGAAATGTCCTACAATCTATTTTAAAAAACACGTCGCTAATATATTTTTGTGCATCGGTGTGCAGTAGGAAACCAGGTTAGAGAATATAGTCTACAAGTATAGGTATGTATAACGTACTTATATACCTACATAGGTATGTACACTGCACAGTGACATGGCGTGTTTTTATCGTATAACGTTAAGCCTCCTCGTTTTCCCGCGAGTAAAAGTCAAACCGAAAATATATTAGGTACGTGCATTTTGCGCTTTGGTTTTGTACGTGTTGTGGGTTTTGTTTCCGTTTTTATATTGTCGTTATTGTTATTTTTACAGCCGCATAAAGCTACGCTTACAGGTCGTACGTGTATACGCGTAAATGATTTCGTGTATACCATGATAGTTAAGTTTGTAAATTTATTGCTTGGATTCGATTCAATGATTAACTGTAAATAACATTTATCTGGAGTTTGAAAAAAATCTGATACCATAGAGTCCTAAGTCATATCGCTATTCGAAAAAACAACCCTCGAAACTACCTATGTACACATATGTATAGGTATATGCTCACAGGAATCGTTCAATCGGTTTTCAACCGCAGCATTAAATTAACTGATTACTCTGGACTCTGTTGGGTTGACCTATTTTAATAAAACTTTCGGGTCACTTGTAACTAAAAATGATGCGGGTTGGTCTTATATCGTATGAGCGAGATATAGCTAGTGGTTGATATGGGGCCGAAACTGGAAGTTTGGATTAAAATTAATGCCGGAATTAATAGAATGATTATTGTAATTTGTCACCGAGTGTACTATACGTAAAACGGTTGTAGCTATTTTTTTCTCTTCATTTTTCATAAACTCATGTCTTTTAATTTTAAGTTCAGGTATTGTTTTAATTTAAATTA
Source organism: Athalia rosae (assembly GCF_917208135.1). Classification (NCBI taxonomy): domain Eukaryota; kingdom Metazoa; phylum Arthropoda; class Insecta; order Hymenoptera; family Athaliidae; genus Athalia; species Athalia rosae. The sequence continues at coordinate 10,311,096 of NC_064026.1, forward strand.
CCATCTCTGCGGGATGATGCGCGTTAGACGAATAACGTAGGAAAACTCTTTAGAAATGGCGGAACAAAGGGGAATTTAATTAAATGCAACCATCATCCCTACAGCAGTCTCTGAAAATCGACCGCATTTAAATTCAGGTACAGAGACTGCATAGTGCAATGCCGAGAGTAAAATCAATCTCAGCATCCCTCATTTCGTAGTTGTACCCTATCGCTCTTCGTTTGAAAAAATTCATTGTATATATCGTTGCTCTGTGTATGAGTTCGATTTACCCATGGATCGGCAAAGGCAGAGGTAGAGGCAGCAACGGTACCGCGAAAGAATTAGGGTCCATGTAACAGATATTATCGCTCGGTCAACGTTTCGTATCTATACATAATGTATCCAACTATATACCTAAGGATATCGCTGTATCGCGAGAGCGGATCCCGTGTAATAGAAGATACACGCAAAGTAATCGCGGGTAACCCGATCACGATGAAAGTAATCGTAACATGCAATTTCTTTTTTCTTGTTTCAAATTTCATACCGCACGATAATTAAACGTATATAATGTGCCTTCATCTCTCAGAGGCATACTCTATCATCATCTCTAACTCTATAAACGATGATGGTATAAAAAATGCAAACCTTTCTCAACCCCATCGCGACCGTAGTTACTTTGAACTTTCGATACCTCGCAAACTTTTGATTTCTTTTTCTTCGCTCTCTCTGGACAGCACTATTTCGATTCGCGCTAAGTGTTTGTCAAGTTCGAAGACCCTCTAGGGGAGTATCGTCGACTGTTTGCCGCAGGGATAAAAATAAATCTTGGCGGTATGATCGTCGTCCTTCATAATTCTGAAAGTAATTTCAATTCTTACGCGTACGGTACGCGTTATAGATGCAAACTCGGAAGGAAATTATCGAGCGAAAGCTCTAGGGTAATTTTAAAAGCGAAAATATGTAACAACGCCCCGGTAACACGAACGTACCGTAGCCCCCCCCCCCCATAATAATCAACCCCCGCCTTTATAATGCACTCATTATATATACATAACGTAGCAAGTGCACGTGTATATCATATATACCTATTCACACATATCTATTTTACTTTCGCGAGCCTGTCTTCTACGGCAAAGTTATACCTGGAACACAATATATTATACGAGCGGCTGGGTTGTTAAACAACAACGGACTACCCGCATCTAGACCGAGCTCGCGGTCTAATTATTCCTCGAGTTCCCTCGTCGCGTTATTCCTGCAGGAGGTGCTCCCGATGGTTTCTAACGGCTTTCCCGAAGCCCTTAGTTTTCGGCTCTGCACTAGATTCTCTTTAGAAGGCAGGCGAGGTCCTCGTGCACGACGGGGTTATTAGATCACCGTGACGGTTCACCTTGAATCTCATTTCAAGGTGGTCAAAAGTTGCGGTTATGATTTCTGCGGTGTATACCGAATTACGGAGAAGGTTTCTACTTACCCCTATTACATACGTATAATAGTTTCGCCGGGTATTATTTTGATTAAATATAATGGATCTTCAACCCTAGGAAAATGATACCTGAGGGAGATGTGTAATATAACGTAACGCGCTATACCCACCGCGTAACGACCCGCGGTGTACGAAACTTGCGGTCACCAGAGAATCGAGTAACCCAATCACATCCTTGTAGTTTTTGTTTGTCTGTTTTGCCGATTTCTCGAATAGAATGCCAATTGTTATTTACATCTATGAGCTTATAATTTTTATGGGTTGCATTATAAACTTTGAAAAGTAGAAAACTGAGAAAACTGCACCGGGCAAATACTGGATATACGTGCAAGGAATTCAAGAACTACTGGAAGTATAGAAGTTCGTATTCAAGTCGTAGCACTGGCTGGGTCATACCGCGTTCGCCTGTTATATCTACTTTGAAAAGTTGCGGGGAAAATTACGGTTAATGTTATTTATTCATTGCAATATGCTGCGCCGCATGGAGAAGAACCAGAGAAAATACCAGGGAAACCAAAAACTATGTGAATACCTAATTCTCGAACCGACTGTTGGTAGTTCGAACTCATGGAATCGTCGTGTGAAATTTCAAATCTATCTTCTCGCAGAGGCTGAAATTCTCATCGATCTCGTTCAACTTTTTCCCGATAATTAATAAATGGGTTTTAATCATCGTGCGAGTAACTGCACCGTTCGTCGAACTGGTATCCGTTTCTAACGAGATACGCTGGGTGAAATTTTATTCGCTTACTCAATCGCGTCGTTATTTCCAGACACCGTTTATTCACCGCCATTTTTGAATTTGGAAAATCCGAGAGTTGTGCCCCAACGTGCCGCAAACAATTTTTCGAATGACTCGATAGAAGGGTCTAGGCCCTGTGGAGAAACGAAGCGCTGTATTTGGCGAAACGGGGCGCGAAATGAAGTTCAAAATTATTCCTGAGGTATTACGTGAAAACTACGACGTGGCGTACACGAGTCGCACTCCGTTGAAAATTTACAACTGGACGAAATGTACAACACCGCGATACTACGGAATGAATTCTGAATTCTGAATTCCAAGGGCTTTATGCGGTAAATACGTGCGCGAGTACACGTACACCTAGCCAGCTCGTTTTAACCTCACGCAACTTGTTTTCAGCCAGCTTTCAGAAAACCGCGCACTTAGCACAAAAGTTTCACGGGATATACGTAGGTATAGATGTACCATATCCGGCAAACCGAGCTCTCCCATATCTCTATGTTCGCGACGAATATTTTACGCTCCGCGACGAATCCGTGTATGTTCTATACCCACTACTCTGCGGAGTAAGTTGACTTATTATTTTTCCAAGCAAACTCCGAAACTTGGCGCATATCTACACATATACCTGAGATGTAAGCCTACCGCACCAACACCCCCCACTTCAGTTTCATCTTCAACGTGTTCTCCTCATTCGTAGGGAGTCGAAATTTTCCATACTTGGTGGTTCGATTAAAATTACATGCGTGTGATACACCGACAAAAGTTGAATGAAATTCACGAACCACGTATGTGAGGAAAAAATTCTCCCTCTTCGTATCGCTCGATCGACGATTAAGCACGAATTTCGATATACGGTATAACGTATGATATAATTTAAGGTAAACAGGCATCAGATATCGGAAAGCCGACAACGAACGAAAATTATTCGCGATATCGAATAAAAAATTAATTGAATAATTTTTTATATCAAGTAAATAAGTTGATAGAACGATGCTCGCAATCGGTATCCTGCATTATGTAATTTTTTCATATCGTACGTATACATAGGTATGTCTCGATGTATATAATATATTATATTATATGCACACACATTTATCTTCCCGTTCGCCAGCCGTCTTGCTATAAGTTGGGTCGGGGTTGCTGGTGCTTTTGGAACTCGTCCAATAGAGATATCGAATTCCCGCCCGCCCCCCTCCCTCCCAAATCTCGAGCTCATACTACCCGCTACCCTTGAATACCGTCACTCCGTGGGATTTTCAAAGTCTGGCAAATCCCGGTGATCAACGCGCAGACAGCTGGCCTGCTACCGTATATACCGTAGGGTGAACGACGTGCGTTTGCGCTCGAAACCGGCAAATTGTACTAATTATAAAATTCCTGAAGCCTCGCTTACTATATGTATGTATGTACGTGAATAGCTAGTCGGCTCGCTTCGAGGTATTCGGAGCGTAAATTATTTCGTCGTGAAAATTGAGATGAAAATGGGGCAAAGGGGATACGAAAAAAAAAACAACAAAAAATAAAACTAGAATATTCAGAAAATCCCGTATGTCGGCGGTAAAGCGAACGCGCGGTTAAAAATTATATATACATATATATCGGTAAACAAAACCGTTGCTCATATGAAATTCTAAATGAGTCCGAAACCATATTTGAATCGAGTTTCGAGTTCTCGCCCACGTTTGGCGTACGTCGAACGTTACATATTGTTGCAAGTATACAATATATCGTCGTCTTGACTACGGAAGGTCTGAACGTCGAACACGTGTTACTGGTACTGTTAGTGCTCCTTCTACTTCTCAAGACGCCCCCCTGATGCTCGCTCGTTTCAAGTGTCGTCCTCGTTGCTGCTATACTCCCTCTCGGAAACCTGTTACCTAGGGTTGCACGGGAGCGTTCCGTCGTTTAGAAACCTTGACGTCAAGCGTCGTTGCCACCGTCCTCGTCGTCCCAACGCCACTACTCGGTCAAATGAGATCGGACATGAGCAACGACCGCTCGCTCCAACCCCCGACGACACCACGATTTTTAACTCTACTTGTATTTCGGCCACCTGTACACACGGTTCAGACTCTGTTATCCGATTCTCTTGATCATCGGTTGATGAACACCGTGTGTTTGATTTTTGGAAACGACGCTTGTGAACTTTTTTTTATTATTTTCCTTTCTTTTAGCGCGCATGGAACCGATAAGACTCGTACATTTTATTGAAAAGAAAGGAATGTTATGTCAACTTGAAAAACCGAGCCAAGTTAAATTATCGCACTGCTTCGAAAATTTATCATTTTATCCGTTGTAGACTCAGGGTAATGTAAATTTCATACATACACGCTGATACATTATATAATAGGTGTGCGTACATATGACGCATACATATGCGTTAGCTGCAAGGGGGAAAAAGAACGGCGTTGCCCATCACCCTCTCTACCTCGCTTACACTCCTATATTTTTCCCATGCAGACGCCTGCAGGTACTCGATAAGAGGAATTTCAATAAGGGGTTATTGGTGCGATGGCACATACGCGTACAGTCGGTACATATACCTACGTACGTATGTGCACGGAAATTGTATACATATATGCCGAATAAAATCACCTTTGAATCACATATATATATACACTGCACATATGGGTGGGTATATGTGTGTGTAAAATAAATTGAGCTTTTATTCTCGGTATTAAGACATGTGAGTAATCATAAATTCCATCCAACGAAATTGGAGAAATTTGATTTCCTTTTCTTTTTTAAAAACTCCTTCTTTCTGTAATTTCTCCGTTCTCATTTTGTAACAAAAATGTTAAATTCCGCTAATATTATTGGACAAATTAGCGCAGGGTTAATCGTAAGGACCGTATACTCCGTAGCAAGAACGACGACGACGACCAAGGCATGGGAGACTTGAGTTTGAAATGTTTTAGTCCAGGCTAAACCTAATTGAACCCACCGAGTCGACCCTTGTTCGCACTTCTATATTTGCATATATTTACACACCGCGACGGTACGTCTACCCCGAACTCTACCAGTATAGTCGGTGGTGGTCCTTTGGTATACGTATAGGTCATCCCGCGATAAAGTCCTGCAGCTCGTATTACTCCATCTCCTAGTTCCCACTATACTTGTGTGTATGCTCTACGTGTATATCGTACACACGCCTCTATATGTGTATACGCGTGTATTTAAATTGCGCGTTTCGCAGTCGAGAGTTTCGTGCCAGTTTTCGTAATATGGGTGCGCCGCTAACTACCCCATTGTTGTCACTTGTCCGGCATCGTCATCACCGTCATCGTCATCTAGCTACGGAAGATGTTTGAATGGCGTACAGATAACCAAAGTTTCGAAACTCGTGCCGTAACCGAACTTCGAGTATTTCCAGTGTTAACGGATACGGATACGATTGTTCAAAAAGAAACGTATAGTATCGAACTCTCCGTAGCGCGGATCGCAAATTTGCGCAATTTGAGATTCCGTCTTTCCGCTGCCATTTTACTCGTACTCATCACACACGAGTACCAGCTGTGAGACGATGCAGTATGCGGTCGCCGCATATTATTTTGAGGTTTGCGAACGAAGAAGTTCCTCGAAATTGTGCAGCGGAGGTGAAATTTTTCTCGAAAATTATTTTCAGAACGGCACCGTGAATTATTGCGTGCACGTACACGTTTATATATAATTTTACATTTGTAAAAATATTCACGTACGATACGCGACGATATGAAATATTCGATGGCTAATGAGACCTTGCAGCGTTCAGGAAACTGAATCCCTGCGTGCTGCTCCTGATGAAAAATTCACCGTTGAAATAACGATAAAGGAAATCGATTATCACTTGTACTTTTCCTAACCGTCGATGAAAATTATTCTCGAAATTACATCTGCTCTACTATCGTTGGTATCGTTTTTCCTCCTTCTTTTCTAGTAATTATCAATTTGGTATTTTTTTATAATTGATAATCGCATTATCAATGTACATACATACCTACAGCCTTTACGTAGTCGTACCTGTGTATATGGTATATTCGGTATAAATAAATGTATAAGGGTGAAAGGGTGCGCAGGGTAGAGCAGGGCGGGTGTACACCTACCGTTATGTAAAGTTATGGAATACCCGCGAATCCTGAGGAATTAGCAGGAATTTGCAGTGGCGAATTTTCTCTGCAGCAGCGGCGGCGGCGTTATAGCGCAGCAGCAGAATCGCCAAAGAAGTACATAGAATATAATAAGAAGAGTAAAGGAAAGGAATTCTGGTCTGCAATTTATATGTTTGAACGTACAATGGGCTGATGACACAACGGAAAGGTAACCGCTAACCCCTTTACACGAGATTCCGGTGATTTCTATAGAATTATTCATGCGCTTATTTGCTATTCACGCTTTTTACGCTATATAGTTACCCACTGTAATACCGTGCCCCCTGTCGCGGTACCCACGATGACAACGACGATGTCGCGAATTCGCGTACTTTTTAGTAACTGGAACGTTGAGTGCAGCTCGAAAGATAAATAAATAAACAAATAATTGAATAGAATAGAGAATAAAGCAAATAAAGTAAGAGCGTAGACGTACACTGCCGGCCAAAAGTTTTCCTAAAGAACAGCCGGAAAACGACCGTGTTCGAAAATACGTATACCAGCGCCAAAAGAACCGTATGGAAAAAATCAAGATTATATATTTGTCCTCTTCGAAAATTCTTTTTGTTAAATCTGACGATATCTTTACTTTCGAGTCCACCGTCTAACTTTTAACGCGGCAAGAAATTTCGACTGGTTTCTTCTTTATTTGTATGTACTTATGTATACGTCATATATTTTTTGTCGCTTGATTTCGCAGTCTTCTCGCGTACAGGATGATCCTTGGGAGATCGGATTCAAGCACCCCTTGTTCGGAAGGCTAGTGCGAATTAATGGCTAATTTATTGTGAATATTAAATCGCGGCGGGCATCGGACACGGTATAGTGTTATACATAGGTACATATATTTATTGTGTACATTGCGTGCTATATACGCGGTGGTTGCCCATTCCAATTTGCACAGCCAGCTTCATAATGTAAATTTTTCGGGAATCTCTTGCATGTACGCGAATTCTCGGTTATATTTTCTCGCTGAAAATCGTGACTGACCATGCGAGAGACAATTTTCTGGTAGCTGTGTACTTGCGATCGGATCTGCAAAAATATGTCTACGAAATGAATATTTTCTATAAAATTTCTGATGTGATTTTTACCAATTTATATTTTGATTTTCTATGTTACAGGTAAGTGGAACCATATATTGGAACGTAGACGAACGTTTGGCTTTGCAATTTCACCGACCAATTCGATAATCTGAAGATGAAGACGAAGATACCGAGAAAGAGAACCACCCGGAAAACAGGTTACACTAGATTATACACTTTATCTTATTTTTAGTCTCATAGATGAAGGAGTAAATGGCATACCGATGAACAAATAGTAGCCATTAAAAATCGAGTGACTATATTTTCTAGCCTGTTCGCGCAAAACGCCACCGAATCCCGCAGAAAATCCGTTATCATGTGTAAATCGCATATCTCACATACGACGTATATCGTATAACATATACGACGCTCGCAAACGAGAGTATCGTTATAGCTGCTCCAAACGCAGGTAAATATCACCCATACGTGCGGAAGCTGCGTTTCATGTACATAGATGTGTACAAATATACATCCTCTAACGTAAGTATACATATTTGCATATACAGGGATGTGTTTCGAACTGCGTATAGGATTGTGTACCGTATAAATGTAAATACTACTTATTGTACCCACTCGTCGCCTGAACCCAACCGGAATACAAATTTCATTTCGTGTAGAACCTACGTCGCTAACGCTCCATGCGCGGCGATAAAATTTTTTTTTTTTTTAAGAAATGTGTTCGTTTCGTCGTTCGAATCTCGGACTTCTAACAGCGGTGAGAAATTATTATTTAATGACGATAAAACAATTCTTTCGTCATATTTCGAACGCACAGCGTACGAACATACCCGTATTCCGTTCATTGTGCAAAAGTCACGGGACGGTACTGCCATTACGATTGCAAGTGTATATTCCATGTATGGATATATGTGTACAACTGTGTGTACGCGACGAATAGGGTATGTGTTGTAAACGTTTGATCGATCGAACTGACGAGCCAACAGCATCGGCGAACTCCCGGTGGTGGTGACGCAACAGGAAACAAGGATGCGTGCACGCCTGTTACACACACACACCTATACACTGTTAGTACACGCATACCTGTACACGCGTATAATACCCACTGACTATTGGACAGCGGTCGAGCGAACCCAGCCGCATTCGTACGCAAATGCGCTTCCATAGTATCTAAACGTGTCTGTGGGATATCCTCATGAAGGTGTATATCTGTACGTACGCATACTCATTTGATGGGAAATGGACTATGTATCGTCGATGGTTATACCCGCACCTCTCTTTATATATATATAATGCGTATGTATATACAGTGTAGCTTATAACGGGTGTCAAAGGTGAAAAGAAACTCTAACAGCCTTTATCAACCGAGATTGGTAACGTCGTTTCATCTGGTCGTGGTCATTTTACGGTCAATCCTTCCTCGGGCGATTTCTTACAGCAGTTCCGTTTCCATCGTACCTTCGAGATGTCTTCTGTACAGTTTCGGATTTTTTCCTTTTTTGTTTTTTTTTTTTTTGCTCAACGTTTCACATACGTACCTTATTTACCGGATATCATTTTTATGCCGCATATAAATAATATGCATACAGCTTTGCTCGCGATACGGTCGTCTCTCCGGAGTATAGTCAAAACAACCGAACACGCTTCACGGCTATACATAATATGCATCGCCAATAGAGGGAGGCATCTCGACCGATAACAACGCAGCTTTCATCCCCATTGTCGTTGCATCTCGTCGCAGCATCCAGCCGTCGACGTTTCTACATACCTCGTCTATGTTGTCGACGACGTCGAATGCGCCGGAGAAAATTCTTTCCTGTATATATATTTTATATTTTTCAACAACGTTCCGCGATGTACCGTACGTAAGGTATACCTACCTACCTACCTATGCATGCACCGAAACATACTTCCATCTGGAGATAAATGCAATACCCACTCTCCCATCGTCTCATATCATCCGGGAAACGCTTCGTTGCACCTGTTCAACAATTTCTGTATGCACATTTATCCGTACGGATACTCCGCGTGGAATGTATTTCGGTTGATGCTGCTGCTGATGCTGCCGTATCACGTCATAGCGTATCCGAGCGTATCTCGGAAAATTACTTTAATACTTTATCCCGTCGTACATTGAAACAATAAAAGGGAGTATAACGGACGAGACGATTTTGTAGACATTCGTGAAAAATTGACCGCGCAATTCTGCGAGCAAAAGTATTTTTGTAAATCGTTTTTAGAATTGTTTTTTTTTATTTATTTTTTTTTTTTATCTTGTTTTTTTTTCCCTCTTCCTTTTATATAAATCAGATCACGTCTCTGCGGAATAGCGGGGAGAAAAATCTATGTGTTGCCTGGGGGGGTTGTGTAAACACGTTCGCAAAGATAGCAAAAGCTAAAGGAAAGTAAAGTACCTATACGTCGTACGGGAGGTGCAGGTTGAGAAACGGTCGCTTATGGTACTACGTGACTTCGGCGAGTAAAGTAAACTATTTCCATCCGAGGTTCTTTCTTCATTTTCACTTATTTTTATCGATGATTTAATTGATCTTACAGATTTTTTTTTTTTTGTTCCACCTCTTTTCTCCTCTCCGGTCCATAAACCGCCCTCGAGTATTTTGATCGAAGACTCGGACGGCGGACGGTTTTCCCCGGCTGATACAGCAAAGACGGAACTTCGGTCTAAACAGGAGGTGATGTATCGCTTCGGTATACCGAAGTACCGCAATGTAAACCAGTAAACAATGTCGTTTCACCTACAATCCACCCACGTTGTAATCGAATTCACTTCTCATTTCCTTGCCCGCCTATCTACCGTATATACAAATTCACCTTGTGCACCGCCAAATTTGAACCCGCGAACGCGTAGGTTCGTAAACGTGGAAGCTAATGCTGAAAAGTGGAACATTTTTGTATCACATCCGTGTCGAGTTTGTAGAGGCTAAATATTCAGTCTGTGCAATAGCCGGCATTGAAAATCTATATTTTTCACTGTTAAAGTAGGTAATCCGTAAAACGAGATTTATTCATTCGAAAGAGCACAGGTATCCGGAATAGAGAGAGTTATTCATCTATCCTGAGTATGGCGAATCAGATATTTATAAAACAAAGAATTGGAATTTATCTACGTGCGGGGGTTATGGAATATACGTAGATCACTGCGAGGATCACTCGGTCGTTAGTCCCCTGGTTATAAATAATGAACTCTGTTCAGTCTCCATCACTCCTCAGTTCTTTTTAATCTCTCGAAAAACGAAACGGGAAAAGTGCGGAATAACCAGGTACAGGTGGATTATTTATTTATTTACATTATCACCGACAAATACTGGGATTTATTGAAACGTTCGTCGCATTCAACGATGAAAAAATGAAGAAAAACATTCACCGTTTTCATGGGTTCGAATAAAGCAAATTGTAAACGAACGAAAGAAAAGCAAAATGGGTGTACGTATATTCGGTATTCAACTCTTTGCTTCGCTCGAGAGAGAACATGGCATTTCGTACATATATATATATATATTTATTTATATAATGATATCTTCTAATAAGCTCTCTTCAAAGTTCAAGTTGCTCAAACGATTCAATCCAGAGCGTAATTCATGCGGCGTTAGTCATCCCTGCGGTTGAAATCGTGATGAAAGAGATGAGCCACGTTGTCTCCACTTCGCGGTTCGGGGACCTCTGCACGCTTGTGTCCCTCTCCTTTTCCGTTGACTTGCTGCAATTAACGTGATCATTCACTGCTCTCAAGCTAAACAAGACGCGTCGCCTGTGCGGCTCGTATGTACGTATCAGACGGAAGACATGTTCAGACACCGAACAGAGTCTCGCTAGAGTCGAATGAAGACTGGAATTCCGAGTTGTTTGACGCAGCTGGTCGGTGGATTCGGAACGCACGATTCACGGAGTTTTACTAGTGAGAGAAATGAATATTTCGAGTGAAAGATTTGTACGAACGTGAATAAATCGTCGCGTTGATTACCACGAAAACGGCTCTACTGTACACCCACTTGGTTCGATAGGATCTTCATCTTTGGCACACCGTTTGTGGGGGATGCGAGTGACCCGCATCCGAAAGAAACGAATGTAGGCGAGTATTCGCACGTGTGAGCGGACGCCCAGATTATAAAAAGTAACCTACAGCGAACGTAACGTTCGACGAGGACCAGCTGCGCGGTTGGAAATAAAACCGACAATTTGCAGGGTTGGCCGGTTAGCAACTACTCGCACGGTGACCCACCATGTCTCCTATAATTCCTTTTCAACGCACATTAGATTTCGCATCCGGATACTATCTTCGTCTAGAATCTCCATCCTGGGATTTACGGTTCAAAAGCACCACGAGCCATTTCGTACGGTAGTAGGTACCGTGCCACCGAAGAAAAACACCCCCAAGAGAAAAGAGTCGGCAAACGAAAATAAAGGGAAGCATTTATATCGGTACCCTGGGTCCGAGGAAACCCTCGCGACGATAAAAACAGAGTAGCTAACGAATCACTGATCCGATGGAATCGAATAATTCGATCAAACAACAAAAATTGTTGAGTATTTCATGTTCTGATTTCCGCGTTAGTTTCACGAAGGAACGGGAGGAATTTTGTTTTCACGCTATCCCCGATTTCTGGGATTAATCAAATTCACTTTTCGTCATGGTGTGGTTTTCAACGGGGAATCGAAGCGAGCGAGCTCGCGCGTAAATTAGAAAAACGTGAAGAGCGAAGCGAAGGGATAATCTATTTCCTCTTTCGAAATTGCCAGTTCCGATACCGTCGATTAAACCCATAAAACTAATCCCTCGAACGTTCGTCGTAAAAATAGAATAGGTATCCTTTATATATCCATCCCAACAAAATTAGACGGTGTTTCAACGTCAAAAGTGATCCCTCGTTTTATCAGAATTTTCCGTTTTGATCACATTGTTTTTCCTCCCATCAAAATATCCAGACACCTTTCCAAATATTCTCTCCTCATTTCAGTTCTCTTAGAACGGGATAACAAGCCAATACCGCATTAGGCAAAGGTATGCATCTGAGATTTCATCGAAAACGTATATAGCGAGCATCAGACACGGGGCGAACTGGGAACCATCGATACTAACTCCCCCGGGACATTTTCATCGCTATCCAATCTTCTGAAGACACTTCTTCCGCAGGTGTATATGTATCAACCCCATTTCCTATCCTCTCTTCTTCCCCGGTATCTCCATCTAACGTGTCTTTTTTTCAAACTCCCCAATTCGTATTTTTTTAACCTCCATTCTTTCGAGTATTTTTGTCGCTCAATCGACTCGAATAAAAAGTGGCGGGGGAAATGCAACTGTCGCAGTTTGGCGCATTTATGTATTTATGCGGTGCACGCGGTACGTAAATATCAACCACATGTATATCCGGTCACGATGCGATGTGTACAGATATATATATGAACGCGAACGCGTTTATACGTACAGCGTGTTCCGTATGACATATCTGGTAGACATGCGATCGTAAAACATGTATGAAGCAATGTCGATCAAATGAATAGTCGATGGTAGATATAGTGGCGCGATAGGGATAATATGCAATGGCTCGGGTTACATACATGACCACCGTGGGACACCGTGTCCATATGTATACATAGCTGGAACACTGTTACCCGTTTGTTACTTATCAACAAATAATGTCGCTCCTGCACGCGATCGAACAATACCCGACTGCGTACGTGTATCCCGTACGTATGCGTCGCTTTTACCGTTTTCATGGGAAAATATTCTAGCCAGTTATATTCAATAGGGGGAATCGAAACACTTTCGATCGTGTAAATTATGTCCCGTTACGCTATGACGGCGAAGAAATTCCGCCTCGCGATGGATTAATAATTCTCTAATCTTGTAAGTTGGTTTTTTTTTTCACGCAGTAAAACCGGACTTGCAAAAATAGAAATGGGAGTGTTACGAGAATGGACATACCCATTAGAAATACCATTTTATACAGCACCTATGAAGAAGATGATTTTGAAACCGGTTGTATCAACGATCGAGTCTCTTCTCTGTATACATTTACGCGGTAAACTAGTTTCCATATATATAACCAATATTCTGCACAGTATATTATATACAGAGTAGTGTAGAAATATCAAGTCAAACTACGAACTTGGAGAGTTCGTGATGCTGCTGCTGCTGCTGCTGCTGCTGCAAGCGCGCGCGACTTGCCTTACATTTCAAAGCGAAATGGCAACCATCCAAATTTCGTTCATCCGCTAAATTGCCAGTCAAAAGTCGTCCGATAGTCTCTCACCCTCGGTATAAACTGTTGAACGATTTTTCAACTCTTTACCCCCCTTTCATCGAACTTACGGACTTTTGCCAAGGATTTCGATTCTTGAAACTGTCGGGTTGAAGACGATAGGTAATTGGGATCGACGTAGGGTTCAAAGAGACTTCGTCAATGTGACGTTGATCGACCGACCTCTCGGCTTTCGTTCATTGATTGCGGTCTCTAAGTTCCTTTCAAATTATAGATTCTCAAATTGTTGCTCCTGCAGACCAATAAAAGCACCCTTTGCAATCCCATCTCAATTAGTTTCCAATGTACCGAGAATGTTTTCAACAAATTCTCACACCTCTCGACTGAGCTGCAATTCGTGTATTGCCCACTTCGCGGTATTACTAAGATTTTGGATACATGCAGACGCGGATTAATCTTTACAGTGTGCCACCCTATTCATTAACGGTACAAAGACTCGTCGTTGAAATGTATTAACGGACCGGAGAATTTCGCAGCCTGCACTACACGCCTGCAGCGTCAGCTTGCTTCGCTCAAAGCACTGAAAATATGCATTGTATGCTTGGTAAATGCATGAGCTGAGGTTACCTGGGCGCCTAGGTTCCTCCATCCCGGGATTATTATTATACCGCTCATATGCGCTACATAGTATACCGCGTTTCCGACTTTATGCATATTTAGTTTGAAACTCAACATTCCGAAAGACAATTTTGAGCGACCCTGCACGTAGTAACGCGGGCTTTGCCTCCAGGCAACAAACTAAAAGTTAAACTCCGAGGTCGCGAAAAACCTCGGAATTTCGGCGATTTGAAAAAATTCACGAAGCAGGTATCCTCATTCGGTGGTGTTGAATTTTTAAGTCGCGTGCTTCGCGTTCGGATCGTAGAAAAATTAGAAAAACAAACTACGGGATTGTCTACACTACAAAACCGGCTAGACTCACCAGAGTTCTATTTCCATCTAAATTTAGTGCGGTTTGAATACCACCCGGCTGCACCGCGGACCCCATCGGTCCAATGCAACCTCTTTTAAACTCGCTTTTGACTCACGCATCACGTCATCTAACGCGTTAAACTAAACTTTCTACGTTTCACGTACTCGACTCCCTTCTAATTTATCTTCCTTTAGTCGCCTGATTCACTCTGCAGATTCGGTGAACTGCGCCATGTTTTTCTTTTTCATACTTCGATGGCAAGAAATTTAGAAGCCGCGTGTTTGATGCCAATTTCAGGGGAAGCGGACAGAAAAATAAAAAATGAAAAAAACTAGGAAGGACTTTGGAGACAATCCACAGTTTTTAGAAATCCTGAATTGAGGCAGGATATCTCGTCCTTCCTTGTAAACCACATTGGCAAACTTCAACAACTGCAACTCTGGAGAGGACTGAGCGTCCTTCGGTGATAAATGATGCCCTAGTTCCGAAAGGGCATTTCTAGTACCTCCATTCAGCTCGCAGCTTGTTCTTTGCCGTACTGCAAAGAGCTTAGGGTGTAGAAATATCTGTGTCGTGAGACAGACTGCGCTTACGCGTGAGCCGAAGGCACCCGCGGATGGAGGGAGGAGATGAGACAGAAAAGGGATGAGGATGAGGATGAGGTTAAGATTGAGGGAGTCGGATCGAGTTAGAGGGCAACTCAATAGGACGGGATCTCGTAGTGAGTACTAGACTGATTGCCATTCCGGAAATTATGTTACCTACGTAGGTGTAGAAGTTGGCTGCTACCACTACCGCTGCTGATGTCTGAGCCATAGAAACTTGAACGCTTGAAGTTTATTGTCAAAGGTACAACCTATGCGCTGAATAGAAATCAAATGCGACGCCCGAAACTCCTGTCACCGATTTTAACTCGCTTCAAACTTTTCGATGGCTGAAATTCACCCCCAATTATCCCATCAAATCCTATTCGGCGTTCCGGTTCGTCCGACGAGAACTTCGTCCAACAAACGATTCCAAATGTTTGTATCACGAAAAAATAATTGAACGGTTTTCAGATTATTTTTCCCACTACACTTTCGGGTACTGTTAACTCTATCCAGTGACACGTGCTGTGAGGACCTTTTTTTGCTCTTTTCCTTCCTCAGCTGACATGGATCTACACGTGTCTGGATATATGGTGGAAACACGTGCCAAGAAATCTTGGACTTTGTATGCTCCGATGGTTAAACTGGAACGTTGCGTCGCAGGATTTGCCAGTGCCAGGTTCGGTCAAGTGTGCTGGCGGTTAGACGTCGTAAATCGATCGAAATATAGTAGTTTTCCAAGCTCAAACTTTTCGCCACGCACACGTGTCCAAAACGTATATGAAAAGCGATACTTCACGATCACCGCGAGACACGTACAGCGTATTTGTTCTTCCCAGTGTTACGTCAGATTTTGTCTTCGCATCGACCGAATCCTGGGGAGGACGACATCGATAAAACGTTGATTAGCCCGATCTGTTCCATTTCCATTCGATTCATCCATTCTTTTGAATCTCGTTGTTGAGCTCGCCTACGAGTTTTTCGAACCCCTCGCTAAGCTCCTATCCCGCAGGGGTAGAGCGATGACGTGTCTCATCGTCCATCAGAGGCAACAACTTAGTAGGTCACACCATGAGAGAAATGTTTGAGGAAACAGGACGAAACGAAGGGAGGAAAAGAGTTGGAGAATATGCTTTGTATGCCGAGACTCGCGCAAATTCAATCTCCACGAGGAAGTGGTAGCTGCAGCTATAGGTATAGTGAATATATATGTACGAGACGCTCATCTTGTGGAAAAACCCAAGAAAAAGAAGAACGAGCTTCACTTTACCAGCAGCTCCTGCGCGCCAAGGAGAAACCCCCATAATGAATATTTACCTGGTAAACCGTATAACCTGGCCAGCAACGGGAACGTTGGAAAGACACCGCGAAATATTTCCTTGAAAAGTCGGTCGTTGTGTCGATTTCTCGATGGACGATGAACCGGAAAAGACGTGAGACGAGGGAGCTGAATGAAAGGGAAAAATGATGAAATAAAGAAGAAATAAAACGACTACACTGGGGGGATGATCTCGAATTGTTTGCTTGAACGGAACCCCCCAGAGTAGCGACCGCGGCGCAGAGATTGACGAGAAAAGTAGAAAGCCAAATCGGATACCACTCGGCGTATGTGTCTTTTTACATATGAATACGTTATATATATATATATATACGTATATGCGGTATAATGCATACGTATGCGTTGCAGTCGAGTCTGCATCCAGTCCTATATTTCGCTAAATTCAGAATGTTTCCTCTTCCATTATCCGAGACATGTATATCTGTATAGAGTAAAGGGAAAATCTTATCATTGACAAAAGAAGGTACTGTAATCTGCATTTTATACCTGATGCTGTAGTATATGGTTCAACCTACCGACTCCAAGAACTCAAATATTCATCTCGATATACCCATCGCTGTACGTATACCTAGTAACAGTTGCCTCAGAACTTCCTTTTGTGTCTGGCTTCTGCATATATTTTTATGTACATATCATCAAATATATTCTAGCGGCTCTTTAGTCAATACAGAAGCGGATAATGTCCGCCTACTTGTGACGTACAACAACAAAGTCGTTCTTTGACAGTGAACTTTTTTTCATCATTATTATCACTGTTATCAGTGTACCTGTTTGATCCGAATACGTTGCGCCGAGATGAAAATTAAAATTTATGTACTGCCGAAAATTGTACATTTCCCGATTTTATGCTGTTGAAAGTTTCTCAAGGGTGATTTTAAACGAACATCGAACGAAAACCGAAAATTTCGGTTTTAGATCTAGGAAAATGAGAGAACAAATCGTCGGTATGTAATTTGTTGTACGTACATACATGTTTTTTGGTTACGCTTGTGACTTCAGCATCTGAAGTATTGCTTTTGAAAAAAATTTTAGGTCGAGAGTTCACCAGTTGACTTTTACACCGTCGTATTCTCGCTTTTGTGCGTTTCCTCCAGTCTTTTGACGTTAATTTACCGAACCCAAGCAATGACGACGTTGGAAAATAGTAAAAAGATTGAAAGTAAACTATGAGAACGGCAAACTTGGTCTGCGCCATTTATTTTACTCTTTCTGTCCTTTATCTCCTTTTTTTTTTGCTTCTGGGTTTTGGAAACTACCGGCGATGAATCCATCAAACTCCAATTATCCTCGGGGCTTATCTCTGCTGCATGGGCGGCTCATTATATCGATGAACTTTTTTCTCTCGCCTAGAGCAAATCGTGCGAATATACCTTTAAGGTAGAGCCCTTCAAATATGAAGGAAATTCTTGGTATCCCGGTTCGAGGAATCACCTTAATTTCAATTCAACCCACGTAAAGTGATCCAACTTTCGTTCTTTGATCGAATATATATAATATGTTAGCCACGACCTTTAAATTTTTTTTTCCTCCGAAAGCAAAGCTCAATTCTTCCACCTACGATCAGTTCGATCCCGCTCGCATATTTTATACCTCAAAACTAACTGAAGAGTCGAAGAGAGAAAATCAGTGGAACAGAGCTTAACGATGCCACCGGTAGAGACGAATTTACGGTCTTGTCACAAATTGTACAATAAAGAATCCTCAAAGGTAGAAGCACTCCTTCGGTGCACTCCAACCATTACTATACCGACTTCGCTGCAACAGCAGCCGGTACCGTAGTAGATAACGAGATACATCGCACAATTTGTGTATACAAATTTTGCCGGAGAAATTCTGTTGCCCTGACCTGCCGCGAACGTACGTATATACCTATATATCCATCGCGATATCCCATTGTCAAATAACGAATCTCGCGCGATATACGCTAGGCATATTTGATAGCCAGAAAAACGTATTAACAGATACGAATTTTTTCAAAAATATCAGAGATACAGTTCGTTTCTTTTCTTTTCTTTTCTTTCGTCTGTTTTACTTATCAGAAACGTCAGCTGGAGGAAAGTTCCGTTGTAGTATAACGTTGATTCAAACATTTGATAGACGTTCGAACGAAAAGTGCAAAACTATTTTCCAATATTTACATCCGAATTGTTTTGTATTTTCGAAAGCTCGAGCGCGCGTAACTTCGCGAAACTTCTCAATATTCGACTTTTTGTCGAACATATTCAAATTATGACCTTTCTTCAAATTAATTAACATTGATTGCCAATTAACACTGTTCCTATTCCCCCCCAGTTCCTTCCATTTTCCTTGCACCTCTTTTTCTTTTTTTGCTTCCTTATTATTTCACCCACCTAAGTTGGAGAACAGAGAGCCGTATTGATCGTACGACGATCATTAAAATACGTGAGATACTTAACTTCTGCTGCGCTGAAAACGCACCTCGACTTTAATCAGAAAACGCGGTTTACGGTTTCATCTATATTTTTTCACCTATTTTGTTTTCGTCTACAAAAATGTCTAGAAAATACTCCGAGTAACAGTCCGCTGTGTTTCAGGAACGCGAAATGAAATTGCATCTTGTTTGTGAAAAGTGTGGAGCATTCAAAGCCGTAAAGTTCGCAATAGTAAAATCCCATTTTCTGAGCCTCGTTTACACGAACGTTGACCCTCCGGCGTCGGTTGTTCATTTCTTTGTTGGGCTTACGACGATCCTATGCGTATTTCATTTCTAGTCTTTTTCCTCATTTTTTATTCCCCTCTTATTTCGGCGTGTTTTCTTTGTTCCTTTTCTCTTTTATGTATAAATAAAGAAAGTTGGGAAACGTTGAGGGGAAAACCAACAGCAGCGCACGGGAGGTATAAGGTGAAATTGGACGGACAGAATGTGATGTATCTAAAAATGTTCGAATATTGTCTGGAGAATGATGCCGCCTCCGCTGTACCGTATAGGATATTTTCAAAACAGTCGATAATGTCAAATAATTCTTGTGCCCTTCAATTAATTTCCTTTCTTCCCAGATGTTCGTCGTCAGTTGATTAATGCAAAGTAAGTAAAAAAATATACTTCGGGGGGAAGAATATATACGTACATTATCCAAACAGTGGGTGATTTTTTTCTACGTCGATCTGATTTGTGATATTAAATGAAAGCGATCAAAAGGAAGGGAAAATTGACGATTTAATCGGTTCTTTGGATTTTTATCGTCGACATTAAGCAATGCTCTTCCAAGTATCGTGAACATCTTTTTTCATTTTTTCTCTTTTTTGTTTCTGATTATTTTCACTTTTTTTGCCGTTCCTCGTCGACGCTGGCGTGTGCGGATAAATCCCGCTGCGTCAGGGTTTATGGAAAATCGGTAATTGACGGTATTGGACATTGCATATTTTTCGATTAACTTTTTTTTTTTTTTTTTATTTCATCCTTGTCGGCGAGAGCTCGTTGATCGCATCCATCCGGGCTGGTTCTGAGACTTCTGACTTTGGTGTGCTCCACTGCCGGCAGAATGGAAGTTTAACCGGAGGTAGAAGGTTGAAGCACGTGCCAACCATCTTGGGTCGGAGGACTCTGACATCAAAATTGCAGAACTAATGAGATTGTTGCGTCCCCCTGGCACCTGCCATCGTATTCCTGCTCCTCCTCCTTCTTCTTTTTCCTTTTCTTCTCTTCCTCGACGTCAACGTCGACGCCTATATACCTATATAACCACCGCGACGCTTACACGCGTATACCTGACGAAAATACAGAAATGCGTGCTAACTTCATTCCCCTCAGACACTTCTCTTTCGCGCAGCTATTCCATACCTTTTTCCGTACAACTTTTTTGCCCTCATTGCGCACAACCACATACCGTTTTCCTTCGTCAACGGAAATGCGGTCTGCAATTTTAGACCCGATGAATTTTACATCGACTGCTTTTTCATAGAATGTAGATGAAAATCCGGCGAAATTTACAACAAACGACCATCCGATGCATTCCGATTTCCTCGAAACGTTGCACGAGGACGCCGTATCAGGGATCCTGGAAAAGTTCCGAATATAAAAAAAGGGAGAGAACGAGATGAAAGACGAAGCGAAAAATTGTGGCACCTTACCGATTCGGTCACGCGATCCGTAATAGCCGTTCGTGTTCATAACTCTTTATTCTTGTAAATAGCGTGTCTGTCTTCTGTTTCATCTGGAATAATTCAGAAAACGTGCGAGAAGATTCAGACCACTCGGAGCTAGTGATAGTAGTGTGGGCTAGACTGGAGGAAGTTTTGCGGCTGTGGCTCGAGTCAAGATGATATCGAAGCGTTGGTTGGTTCATGATTTAACCCAAGATTGACGAATCGTCGAGAGTGATATGATATCTTTGTAGTCGTGCGAAGCACGGTGAGATGATCGTGGCGTGAGAAAAGGAGAAGATCGGGAAGTGGAGAAAAAGAGAGTAAATGATGAAAACGGTCCATATAACAGCAGACGACCACTCTACCCGTTAAACGCGATATCGACAATTTTTTAATGGAAGAGGGAGAGCAACCGTGCGCAGTCAAGCCCTGTTTTCTATACGCAGCGATATACAGGGTGTTCCGTACCAAATGATGGTTTTGATTAACCTGAAAATTATTCGGTGGAATTTCTCCGAATGTGGCAATAGGAGGTTTCAAATCCGAAAGGTCTTAATTACGACGGTTCGGAGTTTTCGCGGTCTCTTTCTACGGTCTGGAGTATTTTTTTGACGTAGCGTATATTTTTCATAAATGATCCAAATTGTCAAACGAAATTGGTCACCCCATAGCGTATTCCGTAGCAATACCCAGCCACCGTCTGTAATTAATTTAGAGCTGTACACACCCACGCACTTTGCGAAGCTTTTCAGAAAGGAATCCACTGTAACCGCAGATGTCTGAAATCGTTCGAACTCTCCGTTAGCGACACATCGCAAACATCGCAAATATATATCACGAAGCAAAAAATCTATTATTACAGGCATCCCGATATTGCGAAAATGCAGAATATATATACCTGAAAACTGTCTAGTTCGCGGTACATGATTTTCCCCGTACAATATCGCCTGATACGGACAGTTTTTTTCATTTTTTCAACACACCGGACGGTATGAACCAACAGTCGTTCCCAGAGCGTGATTATTGTACCGAGTAATAAATCAATTCGTAGAAACGTATCAATCTGGTTGCAAGGTAAATGAATCAGGTTGATCGGTCGGGATTTTCGTTCATTAATCATAACTTGTTTGGCTTCTGTTCCATTGAGTTCGTTGGGCTATCGGGAACGATTACATTCACCCCGTTCTAGGATCCTCGACCCCGTCTGCGCCCTCACCCTAAACCTGAATACTCCACCCTTAACCACTGGGCGGAACGCGCACGGACCTTCGTTTCTCTTTATCCTCCGTAGAGCGGGGGCGGTGCAGCTTTTATTTATAGATTCGGAGAATTTCCATCTCTCGATTGACTTTTTCTCTCGCTCTTCGATTATTGATTTCGAAAAATGAAATGTAACGTGCGCAAAAAAAAAACCCGGAACAAAGAGGGACGGTGAAAAGACAAACGGAAAAAGAGAAAAGTCGAATCAATCAGATTCACTACATGTTGCATAGGGGAATAAAATTCATACTCACGACTCGGGATATTAACGGATCGATCGATAGAATGAAACGTGCGAGAAACCAACCGCCAGACCTTCGTGATACACCGATGAATGAAAAGGATAGTAACAAAAAGATGTAGAATGAGAACTCGATTCGGGAATGACTGAGAATTAGTCTTCTAGAGTCCACCGAGTTTTCAAATTGTACAGACCACTCGACTCGTGTGGTTTTTACAAAAAATTTCAATGGTACTTTGTGAATGTAATCAGCGAATAATGTTCAATCTGGGCATGCGTACAGCGTCCAGTCCTCGCCGTCGGATAACGAGACGAAGAGAATACAACGAAAATCCACAATGCGTCTCGTTCTCGGGTAGCCCCTAAAAACAAAAAAAAAAAAAAAAAAAATTTCCATCCCAGTCTTTTATTTACCTTTCCTTTTTCTCTTTTCGTTGTCATTGTTATCATTACTTTTTTTTTTTTTTTTTTGTTTTTTACACGTCGTCCCTCGTTTTGCCAAACTTTTTATATACGTATCGCTTTTAATCAGCACAAACTCCGCACCCGTCCTCGAGGACCACGGAGTAACAGACCGACGTGACGGACGCACCGCTCGCTTCTATATACGCTCGTCGCACGGACGACGGGTACCTACCAAACACACCGCGGTGACGGTATCAACCCTGACGGGATATATTCGCGGGAAGGAAAAACCTAACGCCCGCTCTTTCTCTCCCTCCTTTCTCCTCTCCCCGTAGGTTCTTTTTCGTTGTCGTTTTCGCTTCGACTTTGCACGTTGACGCGAAAAATGCGGAACGGCGTGTGCGGAAAACCGTGTACCGACTTCGTTCGTTCGCTCGTTCAGCCCTTCATTTGCGGAGGAACGGAGAAACCGTAGCTGAAAAGCGTAGGACTGACTGTCGACTACTCTTACCGCTTTTGGTTTTGCTTTTCTTCGCTTATACCGCGTGCCGATCGATCCCGGTGTATCGTGTGACACACACAGAGGTGGATATTCATAGACAGAGATTGGTTGGAAGCTGTAAAAATTGGACCAGAAACAGCTGGACATATTGAGGGAGAGACTGGTGCGAGTTGGATTCGAGCGATGATGCATCCGGCGAAATTCGTCTTCATCATAAGTTAATTTTTGATTTTTCACGGGTCTCCGGAGATTCGAATCTCGACAATCTATGACGATAACGCGCGTCGATAACGGAAACGTTCGTTTTATTTTCGGAATTAATTAAGATCCCGTGCTTGTGGGATCGTTGCGGGCTGGCTTCGAGTTACGTAACGTTTACTAATCATCGATAACAGCTAATCCCAGGCTCTCGACCGAACACGAGATAACCGTTATTAACCTTGTGAACTATAATCATGCCCAATTTCGATTCGGATACACAGCAGTCCATTATTTGCAATCAGCTAACCCGTATATATACGATCCATACCTGTGGCTATATGCATACCGATCCTCGGTGTTCGGCTCATCTCAGCCAAGCTCATAAAGCTTAGTTCAGTTCGGTACGCTGTATCTACCTTACAGCAACCAAAGCTGAAACCAAAATTTCTGTACGATCCTTGATCAGCTTCCGATTGAAGCTCAAATCTACATTCCCGTATAACGTACTTATTCCTAAATAATATTCGATTGCCAATACAATCTTCTTGAGTTCGAACCGCAACGCGTCTATACCGCGATACCTCTTACCCTTATATCCAGCTAATGCATACGTAATATGTAATATATATCACAATTGATCGAGTGTAAGTACATACGTACGTACACATACATACTTGATATCCCGAAGAAGCCGATTCGCTTACCTCCATGGTATTATATTTTCATCAAAGAGAATTTGAAAGCGAACCGTCTTCGACGAGGATATTTGTTTGTAGGAACAATTTCTTTTTCTTTTCGCTGCTTTTCATTTGTATCAATAAAAAATATCAACTCGTCCCGCGTTTTCTTTTTTCCTTTTGCAGTTTATACTCGTATAGTTATAGTGAGATGAGATCCCCGTGTGGATACAGTTGGGACGTTGGATACTCGAAAGTATCCCGGGTCGCGGCACCCTACGGGATACTTTCGACCTGCAGGGCGTCGTATTACTCTGAAACGTGTCGAGTGTTCTCTCGGTGGTATATTCGGTATAAGCCTTGCCCCGAGTTGTTTTTTGCCCCAAAAAAGCAAAGGGGTCATTTTAGTAATACGTCAGTTTTGTCTTTGTCTGCTTCAACGTAATATGTACGGATGGGTGTGTAGTTATCCCGAACTACGGTGATACGCGTACGGGTACCACCGCACACGGTGTTGAGCGGTAACGTTAGTACCTAATGTACCTGGATTGTGAAGGAAGTATCGAAATCCGAACGGGTTTCGTATGCCCAATTTTTTGTCGAATGGAAAAAAGAAACGAGAGGGGTACGTTTTCGAAATATCCGTAACATCCGAACGAAACGTGATCTTGTACCGTTCTTCTACGATGGGTGAATTTTCGTTGTAGAAAAATTCTGTGAACAAAGAAAAATTCGTTTTCCAAACGGGGATTGCGGGGTAAAAAGTCCGAAATCTCTTGTCGGATTGACGTCAGTCGTCGAAGGAAAAATGGCGGTGGAAAAGTAGGAGACAGCCGAAACGCCGACGAATAGACGGACAGCTGTACACGGGGGTATCCCTAGGCGGAGGTTCCTCTAATTGCGATTCGAATGTCCTGCGAAAACTCTAACGCCGTAGGCTCCCGTTAATTAATCGGCTATCGGCTTTCGAGAGAGACTGAACGAACGAAGGAACGGGATATACTCGACCTACGTGTGTACGTGTAATATGTAGCGGGTACACCCATACGGATTGTACGTATGTTCGTAAAAAAAATATCTATTATATATATTCATGCGTGTGCGGTGTGGTATACCGGCGTAACCGGGAACCGGTTGCGCAGGGGGGGAAAATACCGCGACAAAAGACATGGAGAGTGAATGCGGAAAAACGAAAGAAAAGAGGGAAAGAGAGAGAAAAATGGAGAAAAGGGTAGCGGGAAGCGGGTAGGATCGATATAGAGGGAGGTTGTGGGACAGGAGGAGGAGGATGACGATTTATTACGTTTTTATGAACCCAGCTTCGGTCCCAACGGGATAACGTAGCGAGATATTCTTGCGTTCTTGCGGTATATTGGCGAGAACTCCTAGAGACGACGACGACGACGACGACGAACGAGAAGAAAATGAAAAAGAAGTAGGAGAAGAAGAATAAGGAGAATAAGGAGAAAACCGAGCGAAATTCATCGGCTCAGTTTCTACCAGGACCGCCGCTGTTGTGGCTCGGAAAGAAGATCGCTTCGTTTATTAGAAACGGAAAGCTCTGCGGAGGGTGAATCCTTGCTGGATTTAAGAACCAATGTATCACCATAATATTATCGGTCTTTCGGGTTTAGGAAATCGTGTTTTCCGGAATTACTTACCCTTTCTGCAATGTTCCTTTTTTCGTCAGATTTTTATATTCGATCTTTCTCTTTTTTCTCTCAGCAGTTGCTTTTCTATTCATCCGACAAAAAATTTATATATTTTCTTCATTATTAAATACCACGCTTTCGTATAATTCTCATACCACGGACACGCGGTATCAGTCGAGGATTTGAGCTACGAGCTTACATTATTTTCGTGTCATCCTTTATATCCACGCTTTTAGGCTTTCACGCGTAAAACATGCCTTAATCTTTGACTCGTGTCTCTTTTACTTCTTTTTTTTTTCCAGCCCTTTTTCCTCTTATTTTTTTATTTTTTTTTTATTTTTTTTTTTCTTTTGCCCACGCTCTCTGCACCACGGTACATTTTTATCACTACATCCTCCGTTCTCGCATCGACCACCCCGGCCTTGTATCGCTCTTCCTGCAAGGCGTATGTAACCCGGTCCTCTATGTATCGTACATACAACATACGCCCATTCGTATTCGGTATATTTCTGTGTCAGATGTACATACATACATACATACATATACATATATGTAAGTTGGAATATACATTTGCGCGCGTGGAATCGGGTAAACCGTCCGAGTGGGTAATCCCAAGAGTTACGTATGTGGTGTGTCCATGTGTATAATTATAAACGTCGAGAGGGACGTATGTACGTGAACATCCCGCATGCCGTTGTCGACATGAATATGAAACGACATTTGCAACTAGCCCGCGCGAACCCTAGGTCTGGGTGAAACAAAGTCAAGCGGCGCGATGGTATGGTATAGACGAGGAAGAGGGCAGGGAGAAGTAGGTGGGTTGCATGCCTATAACTTGCCCTCCGAACTAAACCCATTACCGCAGACTACTCTCGAGTACTTCGCGTGCTGCTGCGGTATACTGGCACCGATATTTTCTACGTCTCGTCTAATTAAAACGTTCGTTAACGACGCCTGATCGTTCCATTAAATCATTGGAATGATCGCATCGACCGATAACCGTTTTAACGCCCCGGCTGCGATATCGATTTAAGAAATTAACGAATTCACGTCGATTGGAATAATTGAAAGTCCGTTGGTAATAGGAGAGACGGTGTAAAAATACGTATACGTACACGTGCGTCGTACACCGTGGTGCAAAGTTCTTCTATCCGTAATCCGTAGTTTATATCCCTTTGAGAATACCAATTCCCGGATGTAAAACAGAAGAAAAAAAAGTATGGTCGAGGGAGAAAATGGAGGAAGAATCTAACGTAGTCTGGGGGATATTATCTGATCTGCTCGTATAGAACGTTACGGACTTAACTGAATCTTCCGAACCACTAAACGTAACTGCAGAAAACCAGCTCCATGCAAATCGAATTAGACGTTTGCACGTTTGACAAAGACACGGCGAACGAACGAACGAGCTTTTTATCTTTTTCCGAACTTCTTATTTTTTCACCATTTTATCCTCAATCGCCTTTGACGGTGTAACGAGAGCGTTCCATGAGCTTTGCTCGATAATTATACTCCTATTTACCGTATCTCACGCTCACGGAATAAGGATGAAGTAAAAAAAAAAAAAAAGAAACAAAGAACAGAATATTCGTCGAGAATATGAATAATCTCGGTTTATCGTTGCTAGATATGACGACGATTCTCTTGAATTTTGACCGATCGCATGTACGCGTAAATCATTCAGTTTCGCGGGAAGTACAATGCGGAAATCGTGGTTTGAATATGATTCGATGTGCGGTTATCAGTACCGCACATTAAGAGGAAACATGTGTTGTAAGATCGCGGAGCACAGTACTTCTGCGAAAATTCAAGTTCAACAGCCTCAACACAACTCGCTTCGCGTAAGTCCTTTGCGTCGTTAAAGCGTCGCTCGAATAGCATTAGATAGTTAAGAAAGGAAACCGCAAATGCTATTGACCCTACGATCGTCGAGAAATTCGAGTATGAACTTTGTTAGGGGAATTGCAACGTCACACAATGTTGAATTTAACGAACTTCTCAACAGTCGACTAAATTGCGACTAGAGATTCGTGGTGGCGGCGTCGGGGGTCATCGGCACCACGTCGCGCGAGGGGTATTTTCGGGGAAGATCTTTCGAAAAGGGACGAGTGGTAACGTTGAAGCTCCCGATAAATCGGTTTATCCCAATTTTTCCACCGCTTGATATTTTTCTTTTCACTTTTTCACGCAGTTTTTTTTCCGTCAGCGGTGAAATGCAGAAAAAGAATTTCAAGCGGGTATAGCTTGAAAATTGACGGAGACCGGGCTGAATAAGCTTTTCTTGTTCCTGTAAAACAAGCTAACTATATGCATAAAATGGTTTACCAGCTCTATACTTTACGAGGTAGAATCCTGTGCCGCGCCCCACGTTTAGTAGGCTATTCAAACCGTTTGTTCGTCGGTTCGTTCGTTCGTTCGTTCGTTCGTTCGTTCGGCTTCCCATAATACTTTTCA
Organism: Athalia rosae; assembly: GCF_917208135.1. Lineage (NCBI taxonomy): Eukaryota > Metazoa > Arthropoda > Insecta > Hymenoptera > Athaliidae > Athalia > Athalia rosae. The sequence continues at coordinate 10,339,101 of NC_064026.1, forward strand.
CCAAGAAATTACCCTCGCGTGGACAGGCAAACTAGAATTTAACGAGAATCCCCCTCCCGAATTTAAGAACAATCGATAATCCTTACCTCGTTACCGAAACCACCCCTATATATATATATATATATCTGCTCTAAAGTGGGGTTCCGGTTTCCGCAAGCTCATTTCATACGACCATTTCCACTCCCGACTTGTGTAGCTCACATAAAATTTGAAAGGGAGTCGAAAAGAAAAAAGTCCCTCATTCCCAAACGCAGTTTTCACAATATAAAGGGCACTCCCGGATTTCAGCAAATTCACACATTCGACTACTCCGAATAACTCGAAGAATGGAAAAGGAAAATATGTAACTCGATCCGTACATTTGTAGCCTGTTCCATCTCGATTGGAGAGACGTACTTCAAAAGCGTTTCAGCCACATTGAATGGTTGGCTGCAGGCTCGTGGAAAATAATTCGTGCCTTTTTGGTTTTTTTTTTTTTGCTTTTTCTCGTTTTCGGTGCCGAGCTGAAGAGGGAATCGGTCAAGACCGCCCCTATAATTGCGGGCGTTTACGAGAGGCTTAAAAAGTTATGATTTCGATATCACTGAATTCGACTTACAATTAGTCGTAATTATAACGTGTGTACGTACGTGTATCGGTACCGACATATCCAGAACCCGGAGAGAGAAGGGGTGTGTGTAGGCGAGTGGTTGGGTATTATGGGTAACTGACACGAACACCTGCGTGCTTGCGTATGCACGTTCAGTTTATTAGGCAGTGTTGCCGGCAACATCGGGGTGCGGGTGATTTACACACTGACAATGAGTAGAATGACTGGAATACCGCGTCTGGCGTTTACACGCGATAATATGCAGCACTCGAGGGCGTTGCGCGGCGCGGTTTGTTGTCATCGTCAAAACCCCCAAAACGCCATTCGAACCCTTCGCTACCGAGTCTGCCGCCGCTCCAGTTATTCGTAATCTGATAGAATTCCGCATCAACGACTGCGAAGTCACGTTTGCTTCATCGGATTCTGCAAATAATAATCATGGGATTTTCAAAAACTGACTCTCGCTAACTTTTGCATCTACCTAAATTCACCTAGAATCTAACGTTTTAATTTTAACAATTTTCCTTTGTTTTTTTTTTTTTACACCTGAACCACATTCATTGCTTCTCTCCACCGTGAGAGAAAATTAGATGCTAGCTACCGCTGCGCTAAAATATTATGGTTACTATTTATATCTACTACTGATCTCGCGTGCTCCCGATCATGCATTATGCATGACGGCTGCGGAGTTGAGTGACCTTAGCTCACCTCCTTCTCGTCCTTGCAACTATTCAAGTCTTCGTGTACTCACTCTGGTGAATCGGTTGCAATTTATTTAAAACCTTAGCTACGGGAAGCAACGGTTGCGATTCAAAGCGAGCCAAAGTTTGCGACGTGTATTCAAAGAAAATCTGTCGCATCCAACTTCACCTTGATCCATTGCGCACCCATGTGACTTTGCCATCGGTGGTTGTGACATCCGGTAAACCTCCTCCTCCCCCTCCTCCTCCTCCTCCTCCTCCTCCTCCTCCTCCTCCACCTCTTTCTCTTCCATCCAGCCTCTATCCCATCCAATCGCATGCCCATAAATTTAGTTCTGCCCTTCAGCCGCATAATTTACAGGCGATCCGCTGTCATGGGGTGGCAGGCATTAGCCACGGGCATAATTTGCAGATACAACCCGAACTCTGAATCTCGAACCCCTACTCAAAATCAAACCCTGGACACTTTGCTCCCCTACGAACCTTCCGGTATACCACGCGTACTCGGAATAAACCTGATTCAACACCAAAGTATTAATCCCCCTATTATTTTTCTGTTTCAGGTAAGTCTGAATCGAATCTCGACCTTTGGTCTATGAAACGAGAGGATACAATGAGGCAAGTTTTTGGTTGTGAAAATGAAGCACCTAAAAGTCAGGTGAACTCAGGTAAATTCTGCCCTCTTTACTTCGATTCGGTGTGGGGTATTACATCATCGTCGTCATTGTAATCGCAATCATTATTGATAATTATTTATAACTGGCACGAAATGAATTCATCAACATTAATTACGATAATAGTCGGTCGTATTACCGCCAAGTTGGCTTAGCTGTTGCTTAACGACGTATTAATAAGTCCGCTAAATGCCTGACCCGGTACCAACGCTACCACCACCGTCGCTAGCACCGCCAACAGAAATAGCAGAAGGAGGAACAGGAACAGGAAGAGGAACTACTTCTGGCAAACTATTCGGGGTCGTGGTTTCGCAGTTGGCACTCGCTCAACTTCAAACTAGCTAACCAACCCCTGTAGTGTACCGCACGCGTACAACCGAATGCACGGTGCAAGTGACACTCTCGACTGCGAACACCGGGAAATATAATCTACCTGGGCTAAGGTCGATTCGAATCGGAGGATGGAAAAATGGGAACCCTGTCGATTTCGTTTCGACGGTACATCTCGATATCTTCAAAAACCTCGTTGGAAACAGAGTTTGCGGAGGACTTCACTCGTCAAACTTAAACTTCGTTTGCCGAAGGTTCGAATGTCGTGTCCAGTTTTCACCGAAGAACTTATCTACATTTAAAGCCGGACCCTTGCATTATCGGAAGAGCGGCGAGAGTACGAAAAAAAAAAGAAAGAAAGAAAAAAAAAAAAACCGCCGTTGGCTGTCTCCTGCGAAACGTGGTAGCGGAGAAGGAAGCCCCTGACAAAATCGAGGCATGGATTAGTTGAGTGCTTTTATCTAGTTCTCGAGGCATTTCAAGGGTCTCGAAAATTCTGGAAATCAGATTCACTGTCTTTTATCAAATTGGCTGAAATGTGTCCCCACCTCGATGAACTCTCGTACTGGGAATATGGGAATAGAATGAGGAGCGGGGATAAATTCAACGGAGAAAGTAACGGGTATTTTTTAATATTTATATACTCCAAATTTCAGTTCGATCGACAAGGTATTCCAAATCGTCACGATGATCTTTCATTTTACGTTCCTAGTTGCAGATCGGGCCCACACTGGATTTTATACATTTCAATTTCAGTGCCAAGTTGCCGCTAACATGCTCTGAATTTTGTGCATTTAATTAACTAAAATAAATTTCCAACGCGTACCGTGCAACCGGTGCTAAAGGTACGCTGTGCTTTGTTGCTGCTTATTTTTTCAGCAAAGGTCTTTCTCACGAACACCCCTACGTAACTGCTACTTACAAATACAGACCGATTCATATTCACGGATAAGAGAAACTTTTTAAAATGAAAAATTGGCTAATCAATACGCGTCCTGAATCGTAGCTTGATACGGTTGTAGCGCTACTTTTTTTTTCTCACTTCGAATCACGAATCGCTCGGTGGTTATGGTTTTTTTTTTCTTTTTCCGTAAGTTATCCACGATGAGTTATGGATATCTTCATCGTACAACTGGCGCTCCGGTTTTTATGAAGTTTTTTGACTAGTTGGCCAATTGAATTTCATTGGAGGGGATATTCGTACCTATGTGTCGTTTGACGAGCATAATTGACGATTATTTATTTCTGTGTAAATTGGTGTTCTTCTACGTACAACAATATCCAATTATACTTGTACGCCTCGCGATTGTGTTCACAATTCGAAACAAGAAGAGAAGTCCGACAAAAATTAGTTCCGACCTTTCTCGCCTGTTATTATCGTTGAGTGCTTCGCCTCAGCTCGTGTTGGGGCCTATCTTTTATTCCTGCAACTTAATTAATTATATCAACTTAGTTCTCCTGTACTCTCGTCTCTTGTGTGTAACCCCGCACTCCTTGTTCTAGGACAATGCGATAGAAGGTCCTTATTTTTTTTATTTTTTTTTTATTTTATTTCATTTTTTTTCTTCTTTTTATCTCCGTATAATACCGTTGCAGAAAACAGTGCTCTCTCCGCACCGCTGCTGAAGTATTTCTTACTTTTAATTAACAAAATTGCATCGAATCACTTGCTGCTCCTGCACAAATTCGAGCGAGTTTTCTAGATCGTCTCCATTTGTTTTACGATATCCATTTATACCTAGTTTCGTTTCAATATTTATTTATTCTCGCAATATTTTCAATTGTAAGTTGAGCAACAAACGAGATATCTCTCCCTTCAAAGACTAGCGAGCGTCGAAATTCAATACCCCGAGCGTGGCGCGTCGTGGAGGTCGGTCCTTGGATTTCTCTCTTCTTTCTTTTCCTTCTCCTTATTTCTCCCCTACCTTCGTCTCCTTTTCTTTTTCTACCTTTGCTTCGCCTTATTTCTTTGCTTTATTTTTTTTTTTCTCTCTTTTTTTTTTCGTAAGCCAGTCCCGCTCGAAGTATCGGTGACAATCCAGCCAGTCATCCCTTCGTGTTGTACACCCCACCTATATTCGCTCGGTGACTCTCACGGCTGAAAAAACCTTACTCGGTGAAGCGCGTGTTCCACGTCCAATGTGAATTTGTTGCCGTACACGCGCTTCGTCGTTTCCCTTCCTTTCGTATAAATACGGACCGGCGAAGATGCGGGGAGAAGAGACGAGACGCGATTTTCTTCCACGACTACGTAACTATCCGATCGATCCCGGACGATTCCCATCGACTGTATCCCGAAAACTTTTCGAAGGGCAACTTCAAAGCTTCGGGTAATGGAGGAAGCCGAACCGATGTCAAAACCTACCTACCTAACCATGGTTTCCGACACCCTCCGCGTGCGAATAGAATCAGCTCACTGCCGGTCGTATACTACCTGCCGCGCGGTATTATTTTTAACTTTGATTTTTTCCTTTTCATCGAGGACCTCAGAAGTTTGAAAACAGAACACGGGTCGTTGCACTTCGTTTGAAAAATTAGAGTCTTGGATGAAAGGAGTTTTTCGTTTTTTCTGTGAATTAACGTTGTCTTTTGGACGAAGGCATTCCGCGCATACAGGTATATCGCATGTAACGTACTTTGATAACGTGCGAGGGTTACGATATCTGATATTTTGTATCGACGTTTGCTGAGATTTACCGGCAGCCGTTTAGGATATATTTCGTACATATATATACATACGGTACGGTACACCTACGTACCTTTACACGAAGAATAAGAATTTTCCTGCCGTCATATTTCAACGTTTATCCATATCCAATCTGTTCTCGCTTTTCTCAACTTATCAATTTATCACCAACACGTAGTCTTTTGCCCTCCTGTTTCGAGACGTGTGCGCATACCCCCTATATCTAATGTTCGAAATTCACGATACTGCACGGCTTTCCCGCAACGGGTATGTGAGAAGTGAAGCTACGAGGGTGAAATTCGCGGCGACAAAGTAAACCGTCTCATCTGTATAGCTCACGTTTATTTCTACCCAAAAGATATATGAAACTGCAGTAGCCTTATTCACTCCATATTCAATACAGCGAGGATATATTTTTTTGCACGACCACGTCTTCCCTAATTATTATAGCTGGTGTAACGGACATTAATTTCAATAGCTACCCTGCACCTGGGTAAAATTAAACTTTGCGAAATTGAACGACCACAATTTTTTCGTGCGAACGATTTTTTATTTCAGCGTTGCGCGGCCACGTTAATTCTGCTACCTGTACAGGTTATTTCTACGGTTATTTCTTTCCGTGTGTTCGTACGGGAATAACTTACACCTATGCACGAACATAAATACGTTTTGTACGTTTAATGTGAATGTACACGTTGGGGGTAGTATAGAAATACGTACAGGAATTTTCAACGTTATCTACTGCCAACCTCATCGTTAGTTTCTCTCTGAAAAGCTTCAGGAAAACTCTGGCTTATTTCCCTCGCGGGTTATCGTCGGCGTAGTCATGCTGGCCACAAGGCATATTGGGATAAAACGTACCTACGTTCCCGTCGTATAGTATATGGATGAATTTATCCACCAGATAGCATGTACACGTAAATTCGTCTCTTTCTTTCGTTTCCAAAAAAAAAACCTCTTCTCTTCTTTATTAGGTCGATAATACAGGGGAAGGCGGGGCACAATGTGGTACCCAAAAAATTTTGTAAATTTTTTTTTAAAAGTGATCGAAAGCAAAAAATTCAAACATTATTCCGAATTGAAAATTTTTGTTTTTTCATCTCACAGTTTCCTCAAGTACCCCCGGGTTTCCCCTATTTTTCATACGAGCTTTTGAAATTCTCCACGTAATCGATAATAATTCGCGAACAACCCCGTACGCTGCAGTGCGTGGCCATGAATCCCCCTTCGTTTTGCTCTCGAGTTCGAAACGTCAAGACCCGCTTTTGTCGTACGCGTTGTGAATTTAAAAACGCCTCATATATTTGTGGGAACGACGAGATTGATTCGCAAATCTTCGGTCACGTCGTTGAGACGCTTATAAAATATTGTAAAGGGTTCCGAAAAAATGAAGAAAAGGCAAAACAATTCTGAAACTGGAAAATTCGCATTCATATCCCGTAATTTTGTACGGTGGAATTTTGTCAAGACGGTGTGTTACCCTGAGCCACTACGTACCGAGGCAATAAATTTCAAGCTGTTACGTAATCGGCTGTATTCAGTCGAATGCAGTGAAACCTCTTTCCGCACTTCCGTAAGTTTACAGCTTCTTTATACCCCCAAGATACGTTTCAAAAGTCCGGTTGAAGTTCAAGTAAAAACTTGGAGACCCGATCGTATGTGTTTTATGTGCACGTACCTATACCTACCTATACGTACATTATGTACAGCTTCGCTATAGAAACTTCGATAAAAGTCACAGCGGCTAACTTTCGTGATTAACAGCCGAAGCTTTTAGGTCAATTTTTTTTTACTCCCACATACAGCGTATATACCGTGCTTTTACCTATCGTAAATAGCTAAAGTATGTTATAGGTATATTCTATCGCGAAACCGAAACACATTATACCTGCGGAATATTAAATTTTGCGACAATAGGGTACGTAACTTGAAACCTTTTCCAATGATATCTTTCACGATCCATCCGTCGATGTGATTTCAAAAATTGAAAGAGCGAATTCGATTCTAAAATTCTAAAATATGCCGACGAAGTTAATTTCGAAGACGAAAAGAATGGAGTGCAAATCATGAGTTTCGGGTCATGAATCTCCACTGCCTCTCTTACTCTCTCTCTTTGTGCATAAAGTTTAAAAGCACAGCGTCGTAAAGGGTAAAGGAGACATTGAATTGCCTCTAATGCCAAAGAACAGTGACGGTAAAAGCTTTTCTATCTTCTGAGGGAATAAGAAGAAGCGTACTTGAAATTGTCCGGGGATGTATGTAGGTACGGAGTGTACGACGTAGGTACGTACGTACCTACACGTTATACGCGCGATTCTATTCGAGTGGCGTGAAGTCAGCGGTTTTTTAGGAAGCGTGCAGCAATATTGGGTGACGTTGGCGGCTGTCCAACTAGGTTTCTTGCGGGAAAAAACTAAAGGTTGAATGGTATGTCGTGCGCTCTTAATTGTGTATTTTCTCAGTGGTCTCTGAAAAAAAAAAAGATCAGAATAAAAGAAAAAAAAGCCACGTATCCCGGTGCTTCGAAATCGAGAGCGGAAATTTTAGCGCGACCGATAACGTTTCGTATCCCGGAAAAATGCATAATTGAAAAGAAAAAAAAAAAAAAATTGATGCATATACGGTCAAGCGATTGGTTTTAGATTTGCAATACGAAATGTAGGATAAATGAACGTGACGTGCAGGAGAACATCGATCGTCACCTGAATTCTGGGACACACGGATTAGGGGCGAACGCATTCATTTGAATAAATTTACGTTTGCAGCTGCTGTTACTTTGCAAATTTCCACGATGTGTGTTAAATTCTAGTGTTTATTCATCGGATAAATTTTTTCGCTCGCCTTATTTTAGTGTTTTTTTTTTTTTTTTTTTTTATTTCATTTTTTTTTTTATTATTTCATCGTACGGCCGCCCACACCCGTCCGATCGAAGGGTGTGTGCTTTGGGAATTGTTTATTTTCGATCGACTTCCGGGCTTTTTTTTTTCCAGCAGGTATATCGAAATAACCTATATTCTCTCGGCAGCAAAGAGAATCTTTGTTTCGAGAAATACTCAATTTCTCCCCTTCAAATATACCTACACGCCACGTTAACTTTGCCCGGTAGAAATCCCCAGAGCCAACGTACAAATGGGCTTTTGACTCGGGTATGGAAGAGTACACGGGTAGTTTCCATCCGCGCGGCGTATACGTGTATCATATGCGGAACACCCAACAAGGTCCATCTCATCGGTATTAATACGGTCCAGAACATTCATTTTACGTAATTCGTCTATTTCGAAATTTTTTTTTTTTTTTTTTTCTCTTCAATCTACACCGTGGAATTACAGAAGCTCCGTTCACATTTTTAGTATCGTGGAATTGTGAGGAAAAAGGAGAAAAAATTGATCGACGAAACTTTCTTTGATACAGGTGCTCGTCCCGTATGAACAGACCGTAGAGACGCGTATGACGAACATGCATACGAATAGAACAGAAGCTCTACTTTGCTCTAATGCGCTCCGCTCCGCTCGTAAACCAGTCGAAGCGTCGTTGATCCAATTTGTCAGGAGCGCCGCTGCTGTTGATTGACCCCTGCTGCAATCGGGTGTAAACTTTGCCTACGGAGTTACAGACTCGGCATTATATAAACTGGAACTCGTGCAGCAACGGCACAAGTGGCAGCAACGGAATGCAAAGTTCCTGTCTTATTGTCATAGTTGTACATACACTCGCTTTACAATATTTCACGAATGTTTCATTCCGACACGCGCACATTGGCGGGGCATTAACGTCGTACCTACGTATCCGCTAATTCCGCCTACACCGTATATCCCGAGAAAACGCGTTACGATTTCCCAACTCGGGACGAACTGGAATACCTATACGGATAATTTCTGTCCACGGGGGTGCGTATACGTATATTCGGATAATGGATAAGGAAATGGAGTAGGGAACAACATCGAATCGACATCTAACTAATTGATTAGCAACCCTCGCTAACCCCGACAAGGCCGTACGGCGTTCTTCTTCTCCCTATTACAGAATCCGTTGAACTCGATTCACTCGAATTGACTGATGCAACAGAGCGGGGGAGTGTGTCGCACACCCGATAGGAGTAACGAGATTTCCCAACCAACTCCAACCGGGGGATTTAAAACTCGACCCTCGTTTCATCCCTTCACATACATTCACCCAGATACCGCGGCCCATGCCCGCTCAACCTTTTCTCTAAACCTTGAGGAACGAAAATTTTCTCACCTTTTTACGAATTATTGGTGAAAAATAAAATAGAATAAAGAAAATATAAAATTTATGGTTTTAATATTTTCTCAAGCGTCTTCGAAAGGCGATTCGAAGATCGAACATCGGTTTCACAAGCGCAGGGGTTACAGTATACCGCGATTCTCCCCGACTGTACTCTTAGGCGCGACGAAGTCGTTTGAACTTATTTTCAAGCTCATGAATTTTATCAGAGATTTATATTAGTGGATTCATTTTACGAACACTAGATGTGAATCCGGCTGTGGATTCATGCAGGGTTTAAAGTAGTTTCTTTCGAGTTGGTTTATACCTCTGCAAAAATTTTTGCCTTTTTTTTTTGGTTTTTTCCCTTTATCAACTATATCGAGATCGCGTGTATATGTTACTTCGTCCTACGTCGCTACCTCCGCTGCAGGCTTTCAAAGCGGAATAAAGTTGAGTGGGATACCTAAAGTACGTGTCTTCGGGTTGACAACCTTCGCGTCGCTTCACCTACATACTTATATGCGGTATACTTTCGTTCAATATATCTGTGCTTGCAAGTAACTCATAGCCCGGTATACATAGTTTGACGACGTATTAGGAAAAATCAAACGAATACCCTACGTACAGTCGAGTCGTGGAGTGTTGTAGTTATAAAAATACACACACGCCGTGCAGTTGTACATACCTGCATGAAAGTTTAACAATAAAATGAAATAAAATGGAATAATGTGTACGTGGCGTATAGGCGAGTTGAAAACGAGCTGTATCTCCCGCATGCAGTGATCCAAATCGCGCGCGCGTGACATTGTCACGTTTCATCGTCGATTGTCCCGTCAAATAGTCGTATCAACTTCGCATACGATACATGATTTTTACACGGAGTGCCGTGATATGATTTCCTACAAATCACGTGAAATTTTTCCAACAATTTTGTCGCACATTCGAGCGCAGGTATTGGATAACTTCGAAACTCTATACTCCTTTTCGCGAGGTGATAGAGGAGTGTATGAAATTCATACGCGCGTCACCTTCATTCTTCTTACCTTTTCTCAAATGTACGTAACGTCAGTTCGTCTTTAGCTTTTTTTTTTCTTCTCAATATAACGCTGACCGATCCGCGTCTATTGTGTCATTAAATTATCTTCGCCGGTGCTATATTGGGTAGAAAAAAAAGTGACGTTCTTTCTTATATCGTGGGACAGATTACTCGGGCGTATTATACTTTAGATACCTATCATAAAATCGATTAACCTACATTTCGTTCATTGCCGATGAAATTTTATCGCCATCGCACAGGATTCTTTCGCGAATATAAATTACTCGAGTAAGGACATCGATTTTGGCTCCGCCATTATTACCCAGGCCTTTCGTTTCTTATAATACAATTACCGCAGACGTTATTAGAAATTCATTCACATCCAATTAGTGCTTCTTAATTTGGTATCCGATGCGCTAACGTTCGACGGCGAAACTCTCGTCGTTCTTCACTTTCCCGATTCGATTCACTTTTCCTCGCTAAATTTGTTTTCGTGAAATTCTATTTAATATTAGAGAAGAGGACGTATACCTCCGCCTCGGCTCGACATATCATACCTTTGGAATTCATACGTAGGTATTCCGGTATAAAAAAGAAGAAAGAAAAAAAACCCCTAACAAATAAATGGTACCGTTGCTACCCATATTCAGGGGGCAAGAAAAAGTAAAAGACAGGAGTACAAGGGATAAGGAATGAAGAGAAGTCTTCACTTACCTTCTTACTCACACTTCACCACGCGCAACCTTTTCGGGTTGAACTTCCCTTACGTATATCCACCGAGTTCATCGGTCTTCAATGAAGACATGAACAACTCAGGCACGTGTGCGCTTACGTTTCCTTCCATACTTTGTTTCTTTCCCCCCTTCATTTTCCCCTCGCCGTTTCAGTCCCTTGAAAAACTTCAGACCGAAGGTGCGTCCATCCTTCTTTCTTTTTACCGCTTGCAATATTTCTCTGCTTTTCTTTTACATTTTCTACAGTCCTTCTCATTTCCCAGTCTTTTTATTCCGCTAGTACAATATGTTTATGTTTGTTATACGATACAGAGGTGGTGGGAAAGTTACAACTCAGAAGTCAAAAGTCCTTTTTCTCGCATCTGCGACAACGCAAGGGAACACAACCGCGTAACCAATGGAACGAACCGGTTCTTCCTGCTTTTTTATGCCTTCTTATTATCCTGCGAGAGATTCGCGTCCCGACAACCAAAAGGGGGACAAACAGGCTACCCGTATACCTAACGGAATATTCATATATCTATACGTATATCCCTACACGCCATTCACTGCAAGCATAATATTTTACACTATAGCCTTTTTCAGTTTTACATATTTTATACGATCTTTTGCACAGCATCTGTCCTAGGTAACAAGAAAAAGAAGAAGAAAAAGAAAAAAGAAACAAAAAAAAAAATAGATACAAAAACCGCTTCAAATAGTTGTGAATTATTTCGCGCACTATATGGTTCGGCAATTTAGAATGTAAATTGAATAAAATTGAAGGAAGAACCGTATTCGTTGGAGTTTACAGTATAAACACGACAAATCAGGATTTTACAAACTACTCGCGCTCACCCCTTGCATCCTTGCAGCTTTTAGTTTCTACCTACTATTTTGATGCCCTTTGACCTGCGCTGCCTCTTGAGCCGCTCACTCTCTTCTCGTGTACGCCCAACCTACCCTCCTTTTTACCTACGCTATACCTACTTGCCTCGCTTTTCGATTTGACGAGAAAAGCCTCGGGAGTTTTAATTAAACCAAATGTTTATGCTTACTTTTTTTTTTTATTTCTTTTCGTTTTCATTTTATTTTCTTTTGATGTAGCGACTGCTTGTGTTTTGCGTTAACATTTTCATTTTATTTGTATTCATTTTTTGGCTCGTCTTTTTCATACGAACGTTTTCACGTGCAGAGACCGGCTACCACATTCTTACTCTGCTAATTGGAGAGAAAAAAAAAGTTTCGCTACTGTACCGCCGGAATTTCGCCCTGCCACTGCACGGCGGCGGTTGTTATTTTATTACCCATCATCGGTACCGTTCTGACGATATGTTTTTTCATTGGTTCCTTTTTATTTTTCGGGTATATACATTTTGCTATATTTATTTGGCTGTACCTAACCGATGTCGTAAAAGCCTTGAAAATAAAGCGATCACTCCCCTTCTCGGCCATCCAGTTATCGTTGTCGCTCATTATTTTTACGGCGATGTAACTTCGAAACATTTCCAATTGGTTGGCGAACGAAATTTTTTTTTTTTCCCAAAATGATTAGCGGGGATTACAAATGTAAATCACGTTCAATGAAAGAGGAGATTTATTCTATAACGCTTCCGGCTTTCAAACGACGTACACGCACACCTGTATCGGCTCGTGAGAATATAGGGCAGCGATTCACGAAATTCCAAAATTTCGAAAATCACCCGCGATCACCTCCCTTTGATAGAATTTCAATCGGCACAGCAACACGTCGTGTTAAAGAGCTGGGCGTTTGAATGGCGCGACGCGGGCGGCCTAGAACTCGAGCTGCAGCAGCTTGTAGCTGTTCATTTTCCAGAATCGATATCGCGTTTGAAACTGGAAACTGAAATGAAGCGATGAGTTTTTTCTCCCCTTTTTTTTTGGAACTCTCATTTTTTCTCTTTCTTTTTCTTTTTTTTTTCATTCATTCTCCTTGGAATTACGGAGAATTTTCAAGCGTCTCCGCTGTAATATGCTTTCGCACATATCGTATACCGCGCGCTGGCTGCATGGTAGAGGTTTCGTAATGAAATTGAATCTGGAAAGTTGTTGAATGAACGAAAAGTTATACGATTGCCATTAAGTGCAGCACATACCATCAACCCCTTCCATATTCACCCCTTATTACCGGGCACACCGTGTGGAAAAGTTGAGTTTTTAATCCCGCGAAGTGCGCTCCTATAATACCATAGGTATACCCACTTCTGCTGCAGTCTCTGCGTTTCCTACAACCGCCGACTATACATATACTTGTGTACGTACGGTGTAATCCGGTTAATTAAATAAATTAAGTTGATTGCCCGAGCCAACATTAATTACCACCAAAGGTGAACCCGACGAGAATGTTTTATTATCTATTCGACTATAATAAATATGTTGTCCGCCATGATATACTCAACTGCTTCGTTTCACTTGCGTGAAACCGAACGAACAATTCATCGATGAATCGACTTGATATCAGAAATTCTCCCTTTTTTGTTTTCTTTCTCTTCTTTCTTCTTTTTTATGCCGACGAATATTGAAAATTAAGAGAAACGTGGCGGTTGACAATTGTGTCGAGACGACCGAAAGACGACTGTAAAGATGCTGTTACAATTGTACGGTGTGTGTGTGTAACATGTGTATCGGGATGTACGCGGAAGAGTGAAAAGGTAGACATAAAGTAACAGTGTAGCCTTGGAAGAAAGAGATAAAAAAGATTGTAAAAAGAGACATCATCTATTAATTAGCAGAGCTTTTGTCCCCGGAGTTCTTGAACTAATAAAAATGTTGGCTAACGAGATACCTTTTTTGTAATTCTATTTTACGGGGCGCACAGCTATAGCGGGTACAAGGGACGCGGCTTTCCGTTCGACGGGATTCAACGCGGCTCCTTTTTTCGAACAGTGTATAATTCCGGGGTTGTATCGCAAACACGATATAAAAAAATAATTCAAACAATAGAAGAAAAGGCAGGTACCTACATTAAATTTGATATATACGCAAAATTGCTTCCCGATCGGGTAATCTGAAGGTTCGAAACAGTCTCGAAATTGTTTGCTATCTGATTCGATGAAATGATAATCATTGATGAAGTTGTTCCCCGCGCTTCACGTACGTTGGAATCATCTGTTTTTTAATCTTCCACTTTCGCGGTTATTTGAACGCTACAGAGGTAGAATTTTGATGGAGCGAGTGGTTTTTTTTTTTACTTTCTCCCTATTGTTGCTTTACATAGGTTTTTGTCTTACGCTTCGTTACTTACTTCCTTAGATTTCGAATCGCTTTCGGCAAGCCTATCAGTTAACGTTTACGATCTCGTGTTCGGAATACCAAGAGGAATTGGTATCTGTCGACAAAACTTTCGAGCCGTACCCTCGTATCTGCGATAGGGCAAAACCAAAGGGCAATAACAATCCCCTATTTTATCTCATAAGGGTAATCTACATCCGTTTGGTTTTTTTTTTTTTTTTATCAACTATACCTATCATCTTATGGACAAACACCCTGTGCCTGTCTATAAAATACTTGTTTTTTCGCATTTCTACTCACGTAATGTATTCGAAAACGCATGGGGCCCGGGTTGAAAATTTGTTAAATGCATACGATCTTAATTTGTTCATGAACTTGTGACCTGTAATTATATATCGCCGGAACCGTTATAAGTAGATCAGGGTATTTTACATCTTCGTGGGAAAAACGTTTGTTCTTGAATCGTCATCTTTTTTTATTTTTCTCCGTTTTACTTTCAATGCTTCTTTTCGTTTCAGTTTTATTTCTCCTGTACGTTTTCTCACTTCAGATCGAGACTTGGTACGAATGGCGGAAATTCGATGTAACGAGTTGGAAACAAAAACAACTTCCGGCACCTGTATAGTAGGCGGTGTTCCTGTATGGGTATACGATACATCGACGGGTCGCTTACTCTCACTAGTTTGTTGTCACACGTACAATTTTTCATTTAGTTCATTTTTTATTGTAAACCTCGTAAAATCGAATTATAATTTTCCCTCCGGAGAAAAACAAAAACTCTACGGATTTTTGAGGTCTGTACATATATTTTCTTGTTCTTCGGTTATTTTGTCAGTCCAGGATACGGAGGAGAAGGAAAATTAATATTTCACCCTATAGTCCCCGGAATACAACGTTCAATCTCGGGGTATAAAAGAAAAGCGTACGGCGGGTGCTTGAATTACGAAGGAGCTTTCACCTGGGCAATTCTCCTCCGTTCTTCACCTTATAAATCGCGTATTGATGCACCGTACATATATTTTTCATTTCTCATTTCTGTACGAGTGCCTACTCTTCTCTGAAAATATAATATTGTCTTCTCTATTCCTCATACTTTTGCTTTCGTTAAACGTGTCAATATTCCTTCGACACACATACCTATACCTACATACTTCCTGCGATTCCCGTTTCCTTTTTCTTTCCTTTCTTACTTTTCTTTCCTACGTGGCAGCTCTTACATCTATGCAAATTTCTTTCCCCGAAATGTCGCTTATAAAACAGAAAATTATGTTAATTTTGACGTCTCCAAAGCGTCATCCCTTTTTCGCGACTCGCTCCCCAGAGGGATACGAACAATATTCCTCGAGATCTTTCTCCTGCAACGCCCATGTTGTCCTTAAACCCACCCCCGCTTCAGACCTCGGGATGCCAACCGATCCCTCCTACCCGCCCATTCCACCCCGGCTGAGAAACTTCTGAAAATCTATATCCTTAAATAATGCTCTCCTTCCTACCTTCGACGCCGATATATCATATATTTCTCTTCTTTCATACATCAAATACTCGTACGAGATAAAACAATTCCCTCTTCTCTCCTCCTTTTTTTTTTCTTCGTCCGCGTCTCCGCGGCGTCGGAAAAATTGTCAGTAAGACGAAAGAGGAGATCGATCGATCGATCCCGACATATTTCGAATAAATTGGGATTAGGTAGCCGGCTAATTGCGACGATACGATACGGTGTAGGTAACACTGCGAATACGGGGATCGCGCAACCGCGTTATAAATTATCACAAATGTATGCATGCATGCAAATATGTGGTTAATAGGCAGTATCAAGTGAAAATGATTACCCTCGTATGATGAGTTTGCGATCTCCTCTAATTACTTCGCAGTATGACACGCGGCAGTGCAAAGTTCCCTGCGTAATTACGTATATCTTAGAAAAATAGTTTATACGGTACGCACGTAGGTAAACGGGCGCTATGTACCTACGTACGTATTATACGTATAATATAAAAGGTGGATGCGTTAGTTTGCGTTGTGGAATCATCGTTGTTGAGACTCGGTACAGGTTTTCCTCAGCGAAGTTTGGTCTATCGACTTGCTGAAATTTCAGTCAAACTTTATAATAAGGTTCGAATATTATCTACGACTCGCTACCATTCCTCCGCCTATATATCGACGTATAATATATGTTGGTCAGACTCAATATTCCGGATTCTTTTCATGTATCTGTTCAATTTATTCTAGTCTTCAGCGATATCCAAAGTTAGGTTTCATCTCGTCGCGAAAACTGTGTTATATACATATACAGAGGATCGGCGCTATACGGCGTGCAACGTATTACACGAGTCATTAAAGAAATCTACGACCAACGTAGTCGATGTTAAATTACCCCGAGAAAAAGTAAAAGAAATCAACCAAGGGTAAAACGAAGAACCAGTTTTCGTTGCGCAGAAAAACTTCTCGTTGGCACAGAGCCCGTATTATATAATAATATACAAAACGCGAAACGCGGGCGATTTAATTCGCTTCATAAGCGTTACAAAAATAATTAATATGTTTGCGCAAACAATTCCCTTACTTTTTTTTTGTTTTTCTCATTTCTGAGATAAGTTACATGAACGGCACAAGCCTTCATCCATCATTCATGGTCGCAACATTTTACAAGTCATTAAAGCCCCTCTCGCAAGAAAACTTGGTCTTAAATTCATGTAATATTTATGAAGTCGCGTTGTATGATTTTTTTTCTTCCTTTTTCCTCTCTCTTTCCCTTTGCAGAAGAAAAATCTTCGAACCTATATTATCTTTGCTTTGTTTTCTGCATACCCATATCCATAAATATAGAGATTTTCGCTCCAGTAATCCCGGACAACGCGCACCGCGTCCACGACGTTCTCTGGAGCTAAGGAAGGACGGCAATAGTTCGACCGGAAACGGAAGTATGGCGTAGAAAAATAAAGCCGAACGGAACATATCGTACCTGCTGTATACACGAGTATATTACGCGTACCTGTTACATGTACGATAACGTTACAGTGAATTTAGCTACGACGAAGAAAATCGTCCAAAAATTGATGCACTTTTTCCGGTAAAAATACAGTTTCTTCTCCGATAATACGGTTCCGTTATAAATTGCCCTCGAACGAAACAACACCGTCTAATGAACTCCGAAAAAATAACCCCGACTAAAATGACCTCCAAAACATGAGCGACAGACTATTTTGTCGAGGTTGTTTTGTCGGCAAGGGCAAGCGGTCGCGGCGCCAATAATAATACAGTCGTTTCGTAAATCTATGGTGTAAAATTGTGAAATTAAGTCTCTTCGGGAACCTGCGTTTAACGGGCGTGTGGCTTACCATTCACCACCGGAAAACCGCAATCGCCAGCTATCGCGCGATCGAAGCCAAAGTTCAAAGGCGTGTACGGCACATGGTAAATGCCTGTCTTATTATGCAAGGGTTTAAATACTCCCGGGAGGGATTCAGGTTGTTCGTCGTGTGCACCTTGCGGGTGCAACGGTCTAGCTCAGATTTCGTCCGGAGTCCTCTGTGTAAAATATACCGGTGGAAAGAGGAGGTCGACGCTCGGTAGATTTCGCGTTGCACGTATACGTGTGCGACGGCGAACTACAGTTTCTGTATCGTCCCTATTGAACCGCCATGGGGGAAACCCTTGCGAAAGAGTAGAACCACCAGACTGCTGAAGATGGAGATGGAATCCTAAAACCAAATTGCCGCTGCAGGTGCGGTATGCGCTCGCTCGAAGGGTCCTCTCAGTTTAATAGTTTGATGAAAGTTGCTTCTGTAAAGTAGCACTTGAATTCATTTAACTAAAAGTAGAAGTCTCTTTGATAATTTTCTATGAGAAATTTCGCCGACTCGATAACTGTGGTGTGCTTATCGCGCTACGATCGTATATGTGATTCTTTTATTCTATATGCAATTCGAGTTTTTTCCTCTTCTTTTCTCTGTTTATTCGTTTACATCTTCGATTTTGGATTTTTACGAAGAGAGATAAAACTTTTATAGGGAAAAAAATTATTCCGTAAGTTCAGCGTTGTTGTTAGGGAGGAGAAAAAATAAAAATAAAAAAATAAAAGAAACTCTCTTCGCGTGATAACATCTCTCATTTATCACCGTGACTCCGCGTCTTCGGTAACGACCGTGTCTTGACGCCCTCTCTTATCCTCTCGTCAGAGTTTTCTCTTCACTTCCGATTGTGTACATACATACATATGGTGTACGACGTACCTATGTCGGTATTATATAGGTACTTTTATGATCTGCTGCAGTTTTCCAGAGCGATGCAACTTCATCATATTTTTCTCAAAGCTCCTTATTCTCTAGACTTTTCTTAGCGAAGCTTTTTCTATTTTTCTATATCCTCTATCTGTAACTACGTCACCATCAATTCTCACGTTTCTCTCTACGTTCCGCGAAATCCACTGCACAGCTTATCCATTTTGGATTATGTGTGCGTCATTTCCACGACAACGTGTCGGAAAGTTTAGATATTTTGAAGGAAATTTTTTGTGTCAGGAAATTTGTTGAAAAATATCTATGGTTAACGTCTACAAATTTTTCCGCTTTCACGAAAAGCTGATTCTACTTATCATTTTTTTTTATTTTTTTTTCTATTTTCGTTCCTTCCTTTTTCTCTTTTCTCCATTTCTTCTCTCTTTTACACCTCATCCCAAGGGTGGTGTGCTTTTCTTATTCATTCAACGCGAGCGCGGTGCAAGCGCATATTCTATAGCCTTCATTTTCTATCCTCGTTTATTTTTCATCCCCCTAACCTCGTATTCCAAGCGACTACAATTTGCTATAAATTCACACGTTTCCTAAATAATGAATTCTCTTTGTAGTCTGCCGCTTCTATCCTTCACACCTCTGCTGAGAAATCTCACACCTTATATATTATACGGTGGGTATACAAAGCTACGAGATTAAACTTGAGACCTCCTACCATATTTTTCTCCTTTTGCTTCTGTTCGTATAGTTTTCCGACTAAAAGAATCATCAGTTACATACGTAGGTATAATCAGAAAATCGGCTTTTTTGCTTTTTGGTGTTATAATTTTTTTTCGTTTACTATTCCGAAGCTTATTCTCATGGAATTACATAGAAGCCAACTAATGTAGGTCAGATTTCTGAAAAGTGATTCGAGTATTCCGTTCCCTGTCTTACTTCGAAATAGCAAGGAGAATCAGTTTTGCCATGGTAAAATCTGATCTGGTATCTTTTTTTATAGTTTTTGAGGGACGTACAGCGACTAGCGAGCCTTTAAATATGTAACGTACATATTCATGTACAAAATAGGTAAATAAGTTTCCGTACTATGGTCCCACGAGGAGGAAAGAAAAAAAAAAATATCCATGACCCAACTTTTAACTGTTGCTACCATATTATACCTACTGTACGCTTCACGAGAGTCAATGTTGCAGAACAAAACCATTGTTCCATTTTCGACATTTGAACGAATGTTTGTTGGTTTTTTTTTTTTTTTTTTTTCTTTTCGTTCTACTCGTTTTTGTCGTTGTCAAACTCTCACGCAAATTATCATAGTCTATTTGATCGTTCATCTGTTGTATCTCGGTTTATCTTTTTCTCTTCCGAAAGTAAATTTCACTTTTTGGGCATAGGTATAGATACGCATTCAACAGTCGATGAACTTCCACTCACTGTATCCGCAAATTCTCTATTATAGTGCAGGCGAGACTGCAGGAATTGAAAATCTCGGAAATTTCCCGTGTTCGTATATTATGTGTATATACGCCCAGTACATAACCAAATTCTTGGTTATTGGAATTTACATTGCAGTACAGGGAAGAGCTGTGTCCTAGAAGCTATGCAAAGTTTCACCTGTGCCCCTCGTAATAACGGACGTCAAACGATGCGGATATATCGAATTCCACTTGCAGAGCTTGCGGTAATATAATACACGAATATTCAACAATTTTTCCCCAACTTCTTTTCCTTCGATGATCTCACGATGAACTGACCACAGTCCGTACTTTCAGGGAGGGTGTACCTAAATATAATGTACACCGCGTTTGGTCTATAGTTTATTCACTTTTCTCTTTGGGCGGTGGTGGACAAATGAAATAAAACTTGATGGCGTACAGTGTACGTACTATTGATCCCGTTGGAACTTTTTCTTCCACCATATCGGACTGGATTTCTCTCTCGCTGTTACGATGATAAGAACTCGAAATGATGTAGAGATCGGAGATGCGTGGGGGGTTCCCGGCGGGTTGGTCGTACCAAAGGGATATATCCCATCTGCATAACCCATCTATAATTTGCAATCTTATCTAAGCAGGACACGATTACTTCTATTGCACGGACGCTGGTTATGTGACGGGTGGATTACATCCTTAGGGTTCCATGTACCAACTTATCTAATCTATGCATATAGGTATTACAGATGTGTGTGTCAAGGGATGTTTCAACCCCCGTTAGATAAATACCCCAAATGGGCGAAACGCCCATTTCTAGATCGGCCGGTTCTGAGATACAGGCTTACCGCTACCCTCGGATTAAACGTACTCCCGATCAACTTTTGACCTTCATTTTTTCAAATCGATCAATGGATGGTTATATTTTTCGTATTCGAATGTACGACGTATGCTGCGGATTCCCCAGATGCGGATCCGTTGCACGTAGCTACATTGAACATGTTTTCGGCGACGCAGTTATATTACGGATAGGATAGGACGGCCGATGGCGTCGATATGCAGGTACCACCCAGGTTGTGCTCGTATACCGTAATACGTATAATACGATCAGCGTTTAATCAAAGTTTGAGTTTGTTTTACGACATATATCGATTAAAAGTTTTCCACCACCGCTACGCGACACGACACGACTTAACCACGTCGCATCGCCGACTCGACGGGGTCGTGTCTCATCGTCGGATTATGAGGTACTTAAATACTCTTCTAATCTCAGTATCTGCTGCAGACGAGTGCGGTAATCTGAAGCCCAATACGTCCCCAATGCCGCGGAGAGACGACCCACATACCTTGTCAAATAAGTGTCCGTCCAGATCTTGTGAACCACCACTTCCCCGTTACTTCGTGTCTTCCGGATTTCTTTTCTTTTTTTCTCTCTTTTGTGTTGCTTCATGGGTGTCTGCCCTTGTTAGCTGTACTAATCTCGAGGCCAACGTCGACGCGGATTTTTTCTTTCTGTAATTTAGTTATTTATCAAACGCATTTTTATGATACATTTTTTTTTTTTGTTCATAATTGATGCGGTGGCTAGTAATGAAAATTTTCGCATTAAAAATCCGTTCACCGTTATTTCGAGACTTAATAACCAACATAGCTTCGGTATTATTATAACCGCGTCTGGGTACGTCTAGAGAAATGAGATGAAGTAGATTAATAGATAATTAAATTAGTATGAGA
The DNA here is from genome assembly GCF_917208135.1 of Athalia rosae. Classification (NCBI taxonomy): domain Eukaryota; kingdom Metazoa; phylum Arthropoda; class Insecta; order Hymenoptera; family Athaliidae; genus Athalia; species Athalia rosae. The sequence continues at coordinate 10,360,702 of NC_064026.1, forward strand.
TATGGTCGTCATTAATCAGCATATAATTCCTTCTAACGGTAATCCTAAGTCTAGACCAAAGTCTGACCCCCGCTAATTCATACGCAGTATCATCTACAGCTTGAGAGATTCTCCTAGCTCTTGTAATATGCACGGTGAATTTATGTACATACAGTAAATGATAAATATATTCCGATGAAGGGGTTCCGTAGCGTGAGCTCGAGTATAGAAATCGCATAATAGATGGTTTCGTTTATTCCACACTTTTGTATGCTGCTATAATTATACCGCAGTTGGAAGGAGGAAAGCCAAAATTTTCGGTCGAATAAATTACGTGCAAAAATTAAAACTTGAAATTGAAATTGAAATATGATGATTGAATACACCTCTTCCGCTGGTAAATATACCTCTCGCGGGAGGTGAAAAATTCGAAATTGTACCGAGGATGAATTCGCGTCGGGTTTTCTAAAAATATAGTAATAAAGCGAAAAACTGACGTCTCTTGGCGGGGTTATAACGGGCATTCGGTGGTATTGGAATTTTGTACGCGCATTCAGCGAACCACGGGTGATATTTTTCCGAGCTATTGTACGCGTATAACGTGCACGAACCCCGCAACCGCCCCTGGGCGAGTACCTACATACATTTACATAATGTACGTACATTTACTCCGAGCAATACGAGTGCGGAGGGAAAATATTCCCATGTACATACTTTTGGATGGATGAGTTGCTATGTGCGTTCACAAATTCGAAATATTCACATATGATACGGCCTCCGTGTCGTTCGTTATAATGCCGGACTTCTCCCTACCGTGGCATGTACGAAATGCCGACGAAAATAATCATTATAAATTATTCGCCAATTTATTCAAAGAAATAGAAATTATTATTTTTTTCTTTTTTTTCTCCCGTGGTTGTTTGCAATTTACAGGTGAACTGATCACGATGAAATTTCGCGCTCGGGCTCATAATTCAGAGCTTTTTGTCAAGAATAAGTTTTTCAACAATTCTTAGTTTAAACTTATCCTATTCGCGAATAGTTCAGCCAATCAACTACTTTTAAAATGTTTTTGCAAAAGTGCAGTTTGCACAAATGCACAAGCCACTTTATTTTTCGTGTGCCAGTGTTATCGGTACGGTTATTTGGGAATATTTCGAGGTATACTCGATCCGATGACGTAATAAACGAAGACGAAACTCGTGAGAATCAAATCTCGAAATATATACACGTCAATTCCGAAGACCTCGATGTTTTTGTCGTGCAACTATATAACGGCGATGATTGCGACCGTCTCCCGGAAAGTAGCTGCTATTATAAGCCGATAATACGCTGGCTAATACTTGCTAATTATTTTAATTAAGCTCGACTAGAGAGTACGAAGTTTTGAAATTGTCAAGAATTTGGTATCAGTTTTTCAGCCTATGTACCCTTTTGCTCGAGAGACTCTCAAAACTTTGTATTGGAGGGTCTCAGAGGCCACCACACCGCGCGGGTGTCTGTATAATACACTCGTCGCACTGCTGCGAGTAACGACGATGAGTTTGCCGCTTTTACAACAAACTGACAAAAACAACGAGCAAAAAAAAAAGAGAAAAAAAAAACCCGAGGCTACCACGCAAGAACGGACATTTTGCGGAATTTCAAACCGCGTCGGAGTCCGATGGTCTTTAAAAAGTTGGAAACTTTGGCCGAACTTGCTTGACAAAGACGCCTAGACCCCGCGTCAGTTTTTTCCACCCCTCTTTCTCGTTCGGTCGATATTATCGATCTTATCTCGGCTTGAGGTTCATTGAAAAATTTCTCTGATGGGATTGTAGATGCAGTCCGGGAAACGGAAATATTCCCGATCCATTTTCTTTCAAACAAACGACGACGTCCGTGACCTTAGTCCGCGAATTCAGGTCCTTTCGGGGACGAAGATTCGACGCGCGTGGTTGCAAGATTCGACGATCATCTTATTTCGGTCCCATGTCACGTCAACTGGAAAAATACATTGTTTGAAAATGTATCCGTTCGGTTCGCATCCCCCGTACATATCCCGTATCGTCCGAGATGCAGAAGGTAAAAAAAAAAAAGCAATGGAAATAAAATACGAGAACAGAGGTAAGATCAAGCGGCTGCCGTTTTTATACTTTCGACGGTCACCCCTAAACCCCTATATCCCTCATTTTCGGTCCCGCAGGAATTTCGGGCGACTCAAAAATCCTCGTTCTCTCTGTTTTTCGTTTTACCTTTTCAGGAAAACTCTCCCCGCGTATCAACGGTCTCTCGGCTCATGGCGACGGCAGCTGCTGATATATATAATATAGAAAGAAAAAAAAAAAACAAATACTTCTCTGCAACGTTAGTAATTGCGGATAGCTTTTATAGTTTTGTGCCAATTTCCGCCAATTACACACGCCCCGTGTGCGGGACAGATTTTCTCTATACTTCTATTTCTCTATCCATCGGTCGCAGAGCTTCCGCGAGTACAGTTATGGAACTTTAGTCTTAAACAATGGTCGCTAATTAGTGGAGAGAGTTTCGAACTTATGAGAGAAAACAAACGGAAAAATGGAAAAAAAAAATAAATACAATAGAAAAAACTGAAAAATTCCATTTTCAGGATAACGAGTGAGGCGAAAAATTGAAGATTTGTTGTTTCTCGGTTGGGAAAAATATTCCATTGATCATCGAGAAATTTATCATCATTTTCGTACGTCGTGCGCGGATATTTATTTATTTTTACGCCAACGGTCCGCAGCTCGTAGAGTTACGATTCATTGCTCTTACCACTCGAACGAAACGTACATGCCCCTGTGTGGAAATGAATCAAATTTTTCTACTTCAACAAAAACCAGCGCGGGCGTGTGTATCTCTCACCGGAAATTCACGTCGAAAACCGACTTTCGCGGTATTCCACCGCGCGGATATTATTTTCTCATTGTAATTAATTGTCGTAACTACGCACGTACGCACATAGTAAAACATCGCGCATGTATAACGAACTGACATTTGTCGATTCCGCATTTACATTGTGCCGACGAACATTCGCCCAGCAAATTTTTTAATTGGTCTCATATATATTTATTTATTTTTACCGTTCCGTTTCGTTCGTTCTATTTATGCACCCTTCCATTAGTACCGCGCGCATGTTACACCGTACGAATATATTGTCGGTGAGATGTGGAGAAAAAATGAAGCTAATAACAAAATAGAAGAAAATTGCCGTAAAATACGAACAAAGGATGATAAATTTATATTTGACAAAAAAAAAAAAAAAAAAAAAAAAATGAAAGAAAGAAAGAAAAAACGGAATATATATTTCAGCAATACCTGTCATATTTTACGTCATCCAACACGGTGCCGAACACTATAAAGCACGTACCACTTCTAACGCGGGAGTGTGAGAGCTTTACTATGAAAATATCTCGCCACGGTCAAATACTCGCGCGGAATTTCAATTCTGATATTTATAGCTATGTGCCGGTATGCAGGTGCCTCAAGGTGCTCGTGAAACTAGATATGGACGGATGTTATAGATACCATAGGTATACCTTCGTAAAATATTTCAGTAATACTTCCGTACCACGTAAAAGGAAAACTTTGAGTCTTCGAAAAACGAATATGATATTTTAAAAACTTAAAACCTAATAAAACGAAGGGCAAGCTATAATTGAATAAGGAATAAACTTACGAATTATTATAAACGAATCAGGGGCTGACATGATATTTTTACGCTCACCGTAACAGTTAAATTCGCCTTGACGCATACGTCGCGTAGTCGCTACATGCAACGACGTTACACCCCGTAGAACATCACGTAATCCACGCGATATGTGCGAAACTAGTACGTGTATAGTATAATAGAAATGTGTGTGCATTGTATGAATTTTCAGGAAAGGACCGAAGTTTGAGGATTACCAAAGTGTCGGTAAACCTTGTACACCGCAGGATTCCCTAAAGTTTTGGAGATTAAAGAGTAACGGGATGGAAAATGAGATAAAGTGAGGGACGTGTAAAAAGGAGAACGGATAAACGGTCGGGCAAAAGCTGTCGCTATTTTCAAGATATTTCCGTTGTCGAATTATTCCCGCTAAATTTCAAATCGAAACTAAACTACGACAAAGGAAAATGATGCGATAATTAGACCGCGGAATGGTCTGTAATGCGCAGAGAGGCCTTCTTCAAGCATTCCGAAAAATTAGCATAGCGTTCGTACCTCCTCGAAAACTTGTGCGTAAATTCACATTCATTAGACGTTCTCTCTGCATTCATAACTCCAGCGCGAAAAAAGGGTTAACAAGGAAATTACGCTTTTTGGTTATCCGTGCCGATGGCATACGTCTCTTTTTTTGCTCTTTTAACGAATCTCACGGTTTCTTTTTTTTTCTGTGTTACAGGTAAGACCATTTTCCTGAATTCCACCGTTCGAAATGGATGGAGGATCGAAGGATGTGAAAATGCGCTCCAAAGTCGGTGAATAAATGAAATGAGAAATTCAATCGTTCCATTTTCAATTAAATTTCCCACTTTGTTCCAGTCGAAAAGTCTCGCCGATCATTTCTCACATGTTTGTTATACCTTCGGTGGTGTTGTTTTCCCTCTTCTTGTTCCTCCGTACATACAGTTTTAGCGACACTGCGGCAGCGGTAACATAAATCGCGAACAATTTCTCGCGGCTGCGAGCTGCGAGTGTTAACCCGAGAAGTAATACATAATCCCACGTGTTGGTCCAACATACGGTATAACGTATGTGCCAAGTGTGACCTATGCCGTCGTTTATCTTTACCTCGTTATCCCCTTGAAAAATAATAACGAGACGTTCTCACGTATCGATCTTCGGCTCTGAAATAGACGCTCGATATCATTCGGATCATAGATGGGGTACCCAATAACCGCAGTCCGAGCTTACGAATTAATCAGGCATTAATTTTACACGTACGGAGCTTTTACTCGCCTTCGGAATCGACCGAGCAGTTCCATCATTAATTGTTTTTTCGTTCGCCGTTGTGTAACATGTATGTGTTTACGATTGCGGTTGCGATTACGTATACTTAAATAAATTAACCACCGAAAGCAGCATAATGCATAGGAAACTGCAGGGTTGGTTTATTTCGTACGTATACACCAGGGGATTTAGGACATCTCCGAAAGACACGTACACGCTATAATCCCGGCATTAAATTCCTGGCTAGGCGACGTGCTCGTAACGATTCGGTGTTCGGTCCTTTAAATGTGTATACCTCATATCCCGCGCAGAAGGTGGTGCAGGTCCCGGTAAAAGCGCTCGTTCCGAAGGCATAAAACCCCTGCCGAGGATCCATCTCGCTTCCCGACCGGCGACCGAAAAATAATGAAAACAATAATATAATAATGACGATAAAAGGATCTCAAGTATTTCCAATAGCTCTTGAAACGCGCGCATTTTAAGATCGATCTCGCGTGGAAAAATATATTCCGTGAGTACAGGATCTACTGTAAAACGAGTTTTCCACGTATTATCATACGATCATTATAGGGCAAAGGCGTACCATAATGGCATATAGGTTTATTAGAGGAGTGTATACCTCCTTCAATAAAAATTCATTTTATCCACCTATGCTATTTTGTTATCTTCTTTCAGGAGACACGTAAAACGAATCTCTTGATTTTTCCCCCTTTTCTTTACCAGTTAGATCCGTAGAACGCAAGTGTTTTCAGAATAGAAAATCCGGAATTGAACAATGCTATTCATAATTAACTACAAAATGGGATGTTCATATCGTACATGGGTTGCCAAGTCATCTAACCATTGAATTTTCCAAGCCCATTGAATGAACCGAGTCGTGAAATTGCGATTAATTTATCGGTAAATAATTTCGGTTGGCGAACGAAAATCATGTTCCACTTAAATTTGAAATTCTTTGCACAAGGATACTTGAAATCTGTTGGCGGTATCGATCGTTTCGTTTCACTGTACGGTGGAGGTTTATGCGCGAGGCTGCGGTATTCGACAATCATCTCGTTTATGAATATGTCCTTATTTTATCCACGTTATTTTTTAACGTTCAATTAATCAAGCAACAAACGTAATTTCACATTGTCAGCTGTCTTGACGCCTTAATTAAGCCACTAATATTAATCTCAAACTCTCAAACTAATTCAATTAAATCTTCCAGGGGCCGGTGACCGTTCATTTTGTTACACGACGCCCAACTCCACCTACTTTATCTTCTGGATGGGTGGGCCAAAGCTTTATATAGCCTTGATTACGCTGCATCCCTTATTATTATAATCGCTATCATTATTGTAACCTCTCTTCGCGGTTATCCCCAAAAGTCGACAAATCTCGTCGCTCCACGTCCGAATAATTTTCTCGACCATACGAATCCTCGGGTATTCATTCGACCAGTCACAATAATCGCGATCCACGTATGTAGAGACGTACGTATACTTTTCCTCGACTCTGCAATTGCACAGCGATCACAGTGCAGTGGCCGATCGGCGATGGGTATTGAGATGAAACAGTAAACTGAATAATTGAATCAGACGATGTCTAGTGGATGGGCTAACGCAGATAGCTGTTGCTGTCGAAGCTAGTGGTAGGTATTGTGTATAGTGGTGGTGGGTGCGCAGGAAAGCGGAGTTCGATTAGGGTCCAAATTAGGTCAATTGATCCCACCTACCCGGTGCAACACACCTCAGTTTCGAGTTTCGTATTATAGCGTCGAAGGAAAATTTCAATTCAATCTTCAGCGACTTCATATACATACATATAAGTACATATACTGTAATAATAGAGTATATCGCTTTATCGTGCTTTGCACCTAACCGTCTATGTATACGTAGAGGCATATTACACATAGCTTTAGAATATACGAGTCATTTATGTAACGTGTATAGATGAATAATTTGCATGACTACAATAATGTTATTAATTTTACGAATCGCGGATGCGGCCCCGGTCCCGCTTCGCTAATTGAATTTACCCGTTTCGATGCGGACGCGGCACTCCTCGTCTGGAAATAATTATATTAATACGAGCAATCAATTCGCCGATGATTAATGCCCATAGGTAATTTTTGAAAATGATTCAGAGTCACATTTGTTACTTCGTAGATTAATGTCTATCGAGAAACGAGACATTAGTTTCAGAAAAAAGGATCCGGAACAAATGAATTCAATCAAAGTTTCGCCGTTTGCATCAGACACATTGTGTGTGTATACCCGTGCTGCGGACGTTATTTCATTCCGCGCTGTTAAAAAGTCGCGAAACATCCCCCTCCGCCCCGTAAGTAGTCGCGAAGTTTGACTTCTTTCCGTTCCTTCTCTTTCACATTATCTCCTTCCCAGCAGCAGAGTTTGCAGATCATTTCGCAGCACTTACCTTTATACCGTTGGCGCAGCGCAGTGAGATACAGAAGTGGGTGCTGCTTCGGGCTACTTGCAGTCTTAAAACCGACAAAGCTGGAAGTTCGTTCGTATGGGTGTACGTAGTTTGAAACTTTCTCGCTGTATACAAACCCTGGTTTAAAATCTCCGCTCGCTATTTATTTTAACCTTGTACAGTTGCTTGTGTAGAGTGTGCATTCGGTACGAGCTGGTATAATGCATAACAGATTTTATTACGGATTCAAATCGATGAGGGAAGAAAAAACCGAAGAAAAAAGTCACGTTCACCTACGTTACGTGACCACTGACCACGCAACGACGATCGATGCAAGTCATGTAGTTTTATAGGACAACAATCAAGGTCCCCCTCCGTCTTATTTTGCATTTCCTGTCCGCTCGAGTGATGCATGTATCTCGGGATAACTATAATTAATTAATTACTAATTGTCTCTCAATCGTTGGAGGGGGAAAAAAATGAATTTTTGCCGAATTTCAAACTAAAGAGCACGGTTGCAGCATATTTTACGGCGAGTTACGAGTCATGAATAGTGAGGATCCGGAGAGACGAGTGGCACATATCCGGTTTGCAAACAGCTTAGTGCTCGAATTAAAAACCGTGCAATACTAGCGTGGATGCAAAGCTTTCGGTAAATATTCCACGTAAAACGTCCCCGAGATCCGAACAATTCTACAAACACGTTATAATACACCGTCCATGTATTAAACGCGGGTAAACGACATCGCACAATAGTCTCGAGATGGTATTATCCACTCGACGCGTTAAAATTGAAAAGCACTTCCCCCTACCACCTCCCTGAAACGCGATTGACGAAGAGACGACGACGATACTCTCCTGTACAATTGTGCACCGTAACGAATACATATAATATCCCGTGATGGTAATGTCAGATGGACATTTGCAAAAAGCTGTAAGAACGGCACGAGGACCCAGTTCGCGCATTTGACGATCAAAACTAGAAGTCAGCGTCGATCTTGCGCACCTGAGCTTCGGCAACTATAGTCGCTGATGGTACTGCCATGGAATCCGAATTTTCGCATGGGCGAGTTCACCGCCGCGACACGCAACGATTCGTCAATTTATTATTAATGTGTGTGAACTTGGCACCGCCATTTTGGAATTTGAAAAATCCAAGAGTTGTGCTGCATTGTGCCACAGTTGTGCCACACTGTGCCGCAAACATTATTTCAGAATCTCAAAGAACAACGCAAGAAAACGCAAAACAAACTTTTTGCCCCAGCACCGCCATTTTGTTTTTGTTCAAAATTCGATGTTGTGCCAGACTCGTGTGTCCTTGTACAACGTTGTGCCGCAAGCCAAAACTTTCGTGGACTTGCCGATCTCTGGCAATCAACAAATTTTGAAAATTTGTCAGCACCGCCATTTTTGAATTTCCAAATTTTTTTTTGAGCATCGTACGTGTTCAACTTTGTGCTGCGTTGTGCCGATGACACAATATTTTTCTGACCATCGGTTCGTCCGATACACGTAATCGAACTTGAATTTCCCGTGTAACTCGATGGAGGAAAAGGACCTCTGAAACGAACAATCTTTCGATTGTGCTACATTGTACTATGCATTATTAACAACTATCTCTCCTATCGAATTTCTCTAAGACGCATGGTTCACCGATTCCTTTCAGATTCGAAACTCAAAAAACCGAAAATTTTGGAAAAGTAAAAACTTCTCGGTTGTGCTGCATTGTGCTACGCATCAGTTATAACTATCTCCTCTGTCGAATTTCTCTCAGACGCATATTTCACCGATTCCTTTCAGATTCGAAACTCAAAAAACCGAAAATTTTGGAAAAGTAAAAACTTCTCGGTTGTGCTGCATTGTGCTACGCATCAGTTCTAACTATCTCCTCTGACGGATTCCTCTCAAACGCATATTTCACCGATTCCTTTCAGATTCGGAACTCAAAAAACCGAAAATTTTGGAAAAGTACAAACTTCTCGGTTGTGCTGCATTGTGCTACGCATCAGTTATAACTATCTCCTCTGACGGATTCCTCTCAGACGCATATTTCACCGATTCCTTTCGGATTCGGAACTCAAAAAACCGAAAATTTTGGAAAAGTAAAAACTTCTCGGTTGTGCTGCATTGTGCTACGCATCAGTTCTAACTATCTCCTCTGACGGATTCCTCTCAGACGCATATTTCACCGATTCCTTTCAGATTCGAAACTCAAAAAACCGAAAATTTTGGAAAAGTAAAAACTTCTCGGTTGTGCTGCATTGTGCTACGCATCAGTTCTAACTATCTCCTCTGACGGATTCCTCTCAAACGCATATTTCACCGATTCCTTTCAGATTCGGAACTCAAAAAACCGAAAATTTTGGAAAAGTAAAAACTTCTCGGTTGTGCTGCATTGTGCTACGCATCAGTTCTAACTATCTCCTCTGACGGATTCCTCTCAGACGCATATTTCACCGATTCCTTTCGGATTCGGAACTCAAAAAACCGAAAATTTTGGAAAAGTAAAAACTTCTCGGTTGTGCTGCATTGTGCTACGCATCAGTTCTAACTATCTCCTCTGACGGATTCCTCTCAGACGCATATTTCACCGATTCCTTTCAGATTCGAAACTCGAAAAACCGAAAATTTTGGAAAAGTACAAACTTCTCGGTTGTGCTGCATTGTGCTACGCATCAGTTATAACTATCTCCTCTGACGGATTCCTCTCAGACGCATATTTCACCGATTCCTTTCAGATTCGAAACTCAAAAAACCGAAAATTTTGGAAAAGTAAAAACTTCTCGGTTGTGCTGCATTGTGCTACGCATCAGTTATAACTATCTCCTCTGTCAAATTTCTCTCAGACGCATATTTCACCGATTCCTTTCAGATTCGAAACTCAAAAAACCGAAAATTTTGGAAAAGTAAAAACTTCTCGGTTGTGCTGCATTGTGCTACGCATCAGTTATAACTATCTCCTCTGACGGATTCCTCTCAAACGCATATTTCACCGATTCCTTTCAGATTCGAAACTCAAAAAACCGAAAATTTTGGAAAAGTAAAAACTTCTCGGTTGTGCTGCATTGTGCTACGCATCAGTTCTAACTATCTCCTCTGACGGATTCCTCTCAGACGCATATTTCACCGATTCCTTTCAGATTCGAAACTCAAAAAACCGAAAATTTTGGAAAAGTAAAAACTTCTCGGTTGTGCTGCATTGTGCTACGCATCAGTTCTAACTATCTCCTCTGACGGATTCCTCTCAGACGCATATTTCACCGATTCCTTTCAGATTCGAAACTCGAAAAACCGAAAATTTTGGAAAAGTACAAACTTCTCGGTTGTGCTGCATTGTGCTACGCATCAGTTATAACTATCTCCTCTGACGGATTCCTCTCAGACGCATATTTCACCGATTCCTTTCAGATTCGAAACTCAAAAAACCGAAAATTTTGGAAAAGTAAAAACTTCTTGGTTGTGCTGCATTGTGCTACGCATCAGTTATAACTATCTCTCCTGTCGAATTTCTCTCAGACGCACGGTTTACTCGTAACTAATCCATCAAGCACTTGCCCAACGCACCAAGTCGACTCGTTCCTTCGAACTTGGTACCTTTTAATCATTAAACTATCGTCTTCGATCATCAAATCATCTTTCACGACCATTACATTTCCTACAGTTGTATTTAGTTACGTAAAACGAGAAACGAACCTAAATAATAACACCGGTAAACATCGTACCGACGTAATATATATTTTTTTTCCTTTTTTTTTTGTTTTTTTCTGATTTTTCCGTTTTTTTCTTTAATTTTTCCGTTTTTTTTACTTAATTTTTAATCATGGTAATTTTATATTTAATTTTAAATGATCTTAATATGGTTGGTATGTATATTCTTATCATATACTCAATGTACGTTCTTCATTCATGTTGTTATGTTATATATTTTTTGATAAGTATTATCTCATCTCTTATACTTTTTTTTCTCATTTTACGACAGGGCATAAATACAAAGAACAACTTCAACTCGTTCATCAGCGCTAACTATAGTGTATTTTGGTTTTTTATGGTCATCGTCGTAATGCAACCAGCGAGCTGTCTTCACGTAGGCGGTGTAATGACCCACGGACGTCAATTCTCTACCCCCTTCATAACCCACGACTCCAGCGAGACTGTAGTTTCGATCTTTCCCCATAGACAATCGTGCTGGAAAATCGTGGAGACGATCTTTTCTACCTGTACCGCAGTCGGTTTCGATCAACAGGTGCTTTCCATACAGGTACTTTACGGTGGGTGTGACTCCACAGCATTTTTGAGGCGCATGCGAACCTTCTTTCAGGGCTTCCAAAATACTTACAACTCCTTGCTGCGTGAGGATATCGTAGTTGGTGTTCAGCACGACCTTTGTACGTTCCCTTGAACGAACACATTTGCAGCACAATGATGTTTCTACGCAGCTCGGATCTTGGTGCAGCAAATATGACGCTAAATTCCAGATGTTGGATGCTGCGTTTATCTTTACGATATGTCTTCGTGTCTCAGGATGTAGTTGGGATATATTCGCGAGAACATTCGCACGTGCCCTAAATAACTTTGAACTTAAGCCGTCGGAAATCAAGGCGTTCACGCAAGTATAGATTGGAGAAGCTGCCTCAGTGCACGTGGTCTTATAAGCTTCGTAATTTAGCATTGCCATTGCCAGAATTTGGCAGATGCTGTCAAAGCCGCAAGTGTTGCGGAGCAAATAGGTGAACCCTTTATCGCGGACACTTGGACAGTGATGTCCATTAGGGATTGCCGGTAAAGTGGTGTGGCTCACGTTAAATGGATTAAATTCGGGACACGGATCGATATACGAAAATTTCGAACGCTTTGTATTTTTGTTGCGCCAATTTTGCTCCTCTCTCAATTCGTTTAACACCTCTTGATCTTCACAATTCGTATTTTTTTCAATGACCTTCGCCGAACCTTCCCCTTCTACATTATCTTCCGAAACTGATTCTGATGCCTCTATCATTACCTGCATAGGTCCGTTATCTTTGCCATTGCCGTTTTCCTGGGTAAACGGAACATCCGTGGCAATCTTCCCTTCCATAACTAATTTGAGTTTGCCAGAGAACGACATAATATGCCTACTGAGGAACTTGTCCACACGCAGCGGTAGACCAATATTCTTCAATGTTCGGTTCTTCAAATCATTGAATTCCGACTCTACTGCTGCAGATGTTGCATTGAGCGACCCATAACTAAATATTTCTGGCATGACCTCGCTGTATAAAGGAAAGTAAGGCAAAAGCGTCTTCAATTTCTTAGCGAAGTTGACGCAATAATACCCGTTGATCTCGTGTAAGTCCACTTCCTTGCGAGGCTTACCCAAACAATCTTTGTACATATCTTCTGCCCATGTCCACAAGCCCGAGCTTTGCATTTCTTGTTCATTGATTTCGGCAGCTTCCTCTTCTTTATTATCGAGTAACTTTTCTGTAACTTCAGCAAGACGATCACCCTTAATCAAAGATATCAGCAATTTATGTGCGTCATCTGATGTACTTCCCTTGGACAAATTCTCACTCAGCGCCATCGTCAAAATAGCTTTTGCAATTCTTTCAAATTCCACGAAAGTAGTCTGCTTACGCAAAATGGCAACAGATCGTAGATAAAACTGACGAACGCCCGACTGTTTCCCAGCGAAACATTTCCAACGTGCAATCATATTCATAAAGTGGCATATGTCGAGCCGCAAGAGACAAGGTGGTACTACAGTAGATTCTCCTTTTATGATGTTGTAACACCCTGACAGGTAATCTTTTAGACTTCGCTGTTGCGCAAAAGCTCGAGCGACCGCTCCAAGAAGAGCCTTATCAAAGTCCGTTACCACCTCCTTTGGAAGCGGAAAGTTGGATTTTTGGAGTGATCCTAGTCTTAAGAATTCAAGGAGCCAGTAAGCAATGGCGTTGCTATTCTGAACGGATGAAATCATTTGGAAAACCGGAGCTGTTTTTCCATCGACTTGTGCAACGGCTTGATACAGGTAGATGTGAGAACATCTCTCCCCGTTCGGCAAATCAACCGTCTTCATTAGAGAGCCAGTCGCATCTATGTACAAGATGTGTGAAAACTGTTCGTAGACAGCAATCTGCTCCCTTGTCCAATAATGGACATAAAGAGGATCCAGGCCAATTGATTTTATGGTACCTTCATATTTTGTGTTGTACTTCATTAGCTGAATGCTTTCAAATACATTGTTTGTAGTAATACCCAGAATTTTATCGTGACGTTGTTGCTTTGCCTTTCGCAAAACATGGCTGGTGAATACATGAGGCGGCACATCGTCGCCCAACTGTAATCCCAGCCTGTCCACCTCTCGACGTCTCCAAGAAGAAGGCAGCATGTTTCCTTCAACTAATTGTTTAGCTACTTCAACTCTGAGTTCTCCCTTCAACTGTCTTTTCTTCTTGTGCTTTACCGATTGATCAAAATCAGTAACACGGCACTCCATGACAATTGGCGAAGCTGCTTTAGGACTATGAACAATCCTGCCCATGAAGTGAGCTGTACACTCCGGGCATTTCCCCCAAACAGATGCGAAATACCCGCTGTCAGACATTTTCACCGTTTTGAAGGTGAGAGCACACGGAATCCTTGTCTCTTCAAAAATTTTACTATATAGCGCATGAGTCCACGCATATCGTCTTAATGTGTGTAATCGACGGTTACCGAGGTTCTTAAATCGGTATTCGACCTCCTCAGGCTGCATTTTCTCCCACACGTCCGTCACATCGAGACAAAACTCGACAACGTTTTCGCCGATCGAATTTGTCGTACTGTTGAGGGAAATATCGACTGTCGCTGTAATATTAAGCTGCATCAATAGTTCCTCATGAACTCGATACCTATTCAATTTTAGAATTGTATAAATATACTTCGGACTCAATGAATAGCCATCGTCCATCGCGTCGGATAATTTCTGGAAAACCAGTGCCTTCGGAGAAGCAACCTGACCCAGCGAATCTACGACGGCATGATACTCGGGCAACGTTAACAGTTGCTTGAGTTGTTTAATACTTGGCCGATCGGCCATATTAGCAACCGAATTACGCAACGAATATCTGAAAACCAAAATTCGTGCCTAAATAATATTGATATGAAGCGACGGAGTAGCGAAGACAGACGAAACTCTTCCCTGAAATGAGAGTAGAAACAAGTAGAAATCAGTAGAGAGAGAATCACGTACTATGCTGCGAAAAAAAAGCGAATGCACCAAGTTGCTCATCCAACGAAGCAGTGAAAAGTAATGAAATACTTAGCGTGGACATCCCCACTCTGCAGTGGCCCCCACTCTCGTGGTCGCACACGTTACACGTGCTACCCTCTAGCGTCGTTTGTAGTCCAAACGTTACGTTACGTTATGACGACGCCCACGAAGTGTGGGCGTGAAAGATGATTTGATGATCGAAGACGATAGTTTAATGATTAAAAGGTACCAAGTTCGAAGGAACGAGTCGACTTGGTGCGTTGGGCAAGTGCTTGATGGATTAGTTACGAGTAAACCGTGCGTCTGAGAGAAATTCGACAGAGGAGATAGTTATAACTGATGCGTAGCACAATGCAGCACAACCGAGAAGTTTTTACTTTTCCAAAATTTTCGGTTTTTTGAGTTTCGAATCTGAAAGGAATCGATGAAATATGCGTCTGAGAGGAATCCGTCAGAGAAGATAGTTAGAACTGATGCGTAGCACAATGCAGCACAACCGAGAAGTTTTTACTTTTCCAAAATTTTCGGTTTTTTGAGTTTCGAATCTGAAAGGAATCGGTGAAATATGCGTCTGAGAGAAATTCGACAGAGGAGATAGTTAGAACTGATGCGTAGCACAATGCAGCACAACCGAGAAGTTTTTACTTTTCCAAAATTTTCGGTTTTTTGAGTTCCGAATCCGAAAGGAATCGGTGAAATATGCGTCTGAGAGGAATCCGTCAGAGGAGATAGTTAGAACTGATGCGTAGCACAATGCAGCACAACCGAGAAGTTTTTACTTTTCCAAAATTTTCGGTTTTTTGAGTTTCGAATCTGAAAGGAATCGGTGAAATATGCGTCTGAGAGGAATCCGTCAGAGGAGATAGTTAGAACTGATGCGTAGCACAATGCAGCACAACCGAGAAGTTTTTACTTTTCCAAAATTTTCGGTTTTTTGAGTTCCGAATCCGAAAGGAATCGGTGAAATATGCGTCTGAGAGGAATCCGTCAGAGGAGATAGTTAGAACTGATGCGTAGCACAATGCAGCACAACCGAGAAGTTTTTACTTTTCCAAAATTTTCGGTTTTTTGAGTTTCGAATCTGAAAGGAATCGGTGAAATATGCGTCTGAGAGGAATCCGTCAGAGGAGATAGTTAGAACTGATGCGTAGCACAATGCAGCACAACCGAGAAGTTTTTACTTTTCCAAAATTTTCGGTTTTTTGAGTTTCGAATCTGAAAGGAATCGGTGAAATATGCGTCTGAGAGGAATCCGTCAGAGGAGATAGTTAGAACTGATGCGTAGCACAATGCAGCACAACCGAGAAGTTTTTACTTTTCCAAAATTTTCGGTTTTTTGAGTTTCGAATCTGAAAGGAATCGATGAAATATGCGTCTGAGAGGAATCCGTCAGAGAAGATAGTTAGAACTGATGCGTAGCACAATGCAGCACAACCGAGAAGTTTTTACTTTTCCAAAATTTTCGGTTTTTTGAGTTTCGAATCTGAAAGGAATCGGTGAAATATGCGTCTGAGAGAAATTCGACAGAGGAGATAGTTAGAACTGATGCGTAGCACAATGCAGCACAACCGAGAAGTTTTTACTTTTCCAAAATTTTCGGTTTTTTGAGTTCCGAATCCGAAAGGAATCGGTGAAATATGCGTCTGAGAGGAATCCGTCAGAGGAGATAGTTAGAACTGATGCGTAGCACAATGCAGCACAACCGAGAAGTTTTTACTTTTCCAAAATTTTCGGTTTTTTGAGTTTCGAATCTGAAAGGAATCGGTGAAATATGCGTCTGAGAGGAATCCGTCAGAGGAGATAGTTAGAACTGATGCGTAGCACAATGCAGCACAACCGAGAAGTTTTTACTTTTCCAAAATTTTCGGTTTTTTGAGTTTCGAATCTGAAAGGAATCGGTGAAATATGCGTCTGAGAGAAATTCGACAGAGGAGATAGTTAGAACTGATGCGTAGCACAATGCAGCACAACCGAGAAGTTTTTACTTTTCCAAAATTTTCGGTTTTTTGAGTTTCGAATCTGAAAGGAATCGGTGAAATATGCGTCTGAGAGAAATTCGACAGAGGAGATAGTTAGAACTGATGCGTAGCACAATGCAGCACAACCGAGAAGTTTTTACTTTTCCAAAATTTTCGGTTTTTTGAGTTCCGAATCCGAAAGGAATCGGTGAAATATGCGTCTGAGAGGAATCCGTCAGAGGAGATAGTTATAACTGATGCGTAGCACAATGCAGCACAACCGAGAAGTTTTTACTTTTCCAAAATTTTCGGTTTTTTGAGTTTCGAATCTGAAAGGAATCGGTGAACCATGCGTCTTAGAGAAATTCGATAGGAGAGATAGTTGTTAATAATGCATAGTACAATGTAGCACAATCGAAAGATTGTTCGTTTCAGAGGTCCTTTTCCTCCATCGAGTTACACGGGAAATTCAAGTTCGATTACGTGTATCGGACGAACCGATGGTCAGAAAAATATTGTGTCATCGGCACAACGCAGCACAAAGTTGAACACGTACGATGCTCAAAAAAAAATTTGGAAATTCAAAAATGGCGGTGCTGACAAATTTTCAAAATTTGTTGATTGCCAGAGATCGGCAAGTCCACGAAAGTTTTGGCTTGCGGCACAACGTTGTACAAGGACACACGAGTCTGGCACAACATCGAATTTTGAACAAAAACAAAATGGCGGTGCTGGGGCAAAAAGTTTGTTTTGCGTTTTCTTGCGTTGTTCTTTGAGATTCTGAAATAATGTTTGCGGCACAGTGTGGCACAACTGTGGCACAATGCAGCACAACTCTTGGATTTTTCAAATTCCAAAATGGCGGTGCCAAGTTCACTCACATTTATTATTACGAACGTATTTCCGCTTCGACAAATTCGGCATTATATAAAGGCCTATAGGTATACGTATACTATAGCTCCGACCTCCATACTTCTTCTTCTTTCTTCGTATAAATCATTTTTTATAACGGGGAGAGCCAAACTATATTTCTAATCATATTCTCAAATCGAGATTACATTTTTTCTATCTGCTTAAATTATTGCGAATGCATAAATATCATACTTGAGTGACGAGTGTCTTTCGTGGTAAAACCAAAAATCATTGATTGAATTAAGGGCTGCAATGAATGAACACGTAACATCAATTCTTGCGCAACATCAGTTCAAGTATCATATACGACGTATACGAATGCATACATACACGTATACTGTAGTAATAGTTCCTCAGCAGTACAATCTGTTTGTCTAAAGTTAACGCTGCTCTAAGCCATCTCGTAGCAGTATAGCAGGTATTTGCATTTAAATCTTTCTCTGTTATCTCGCTTTGCCGCTTGAATTTAACGTTTAGCGATCTCAAAGTCTGATACGCGCATCTGTTAGGAGGTAGACCTTCCCTGTTATATATCCGTGCCAGCACACACCGATCTACGCTATGGAATAATTAAGGAGGCGACAACAAAAAAAACAACGCTAAAATCGCTCGAGAAATTCCACACGCGTACCGAAACATTTAACAAACTCACATGTGAAAGAAAAAGAGAAGAAAAAAAATGATCATATTCTTTTTTTCTCCTCAAAGTGCAGGAAACGTCGAGGTGCCCCGAAAAATTTTTCACCTCGGCGAAACGCGTCCAGTGAGAAATTCGCCATTAGAATCAGTTCGCTTTTTATCCCCCATTGACATCCTTATTCCTGACCCTCACGCACGTCCGGTGTTCGAAGTATATCAGACTTCCTGCTGAAGCTACAGCTCGTTCCTTGTAACTGTATGTTGTGAAAAGGCGGAGCGCGACTTCTTTGTATCTTCATCAGACTCTCTCATCTGATTCGCGACGATCTTTGACAGAAAATATCAGCGGAAATCAAGCAAACGAAGGAAGTGGATTTCCCGTCTGCATGACCGCAAAATAAACATACAAAATTACAGTACAGTACAGCTGTGCAGATATATTAGATAATATGAGGTTTTGCACATACATTAGCTCATATGAATGGAACGATGAAGTACGTTGAATAAACGGTAACAAGCAGTCTCATCGATATAATCTAGCTCTTGTGGTAAGTCGCCTATAATGAATGATTGCTTTTTTGTGTTCATTACCGTTCATCACTCTCCGGACGATACCATCCCATTTTTCTCGAACCAGGGTACAGCTGACTACCGATGCTGAGGGGAAAAAAAAGATCCTAAGACTTCTCTCTTCTTCCCTTTTTCTCTCCCTGGGACATTGTATATCCGGGATTACGATGGGAGCTCCCGAAAAATAAGTAAAAGATCGATGCTTATGATATCCTCGTCGGAACGAAATTTTTCAGCTAATCAGCCGAGCCAGCCTCTCACATACAATAATCCCGATATAAACGATCAGTGCGAAAAATTGAAAGGCTTTCGAGAATGCGCTTCGTAAGAAATACATTTGGTCTCTTTTCTCTTGTTTTTTACAAGACAATATGATCGTTTGCTATTTTGAATTCTCTGAGAGCAAGAGATTGGATGGACGACGATGAGAAGTAGCGAGAGAATATCTCGGAACACCGTGCGCCCGGAAACGTCATCGAAAAAAAAAATAAAAAATGAAACGGTTGTATTTGACGAAGACGGAAAAAAAAAATGTTTCAATAAAGTAAAAAGCCAAGACAAACTTGCTGCGATGGCAAGAAAAATCCAACGTTACCTTGTTCGCTCTAATTTGCGCCGCGAAGCGAGTTCTTGACTGAAAGATTTCCGGTGTATTTTTCTTTCGAAACTTTATCAAAGAGCAGGTACTGTGAACTACCGAATAGAACTAATGATATGTACAGCGTACCCACAGCAGCATGGATATTTTCATACCTCCGACATGGAGTTGACATTGATCCTCGTAGTTAAAATTGCAGATTGGTTTGAACTACTGAATTCGAAGGAATCGGAATCAGGAATAAAGAATCCGCGGAAAGTTGTGTTAGCCGCTATTGAATAAGCTACAAAAATATCGTCAAATGAAATGAAATAAAATTTTGCCACGACTCTAAAATGCCCGGAATGGGGGATACTCTGCTGCGGTCGAAAATTTTTGATTTTCAGAACTGAGAGTTTTGCTGAAGAAATGATAAATGAAAACGAAACAGGGGATGGATACGCGCAGTCGTCCGTAACCCTGTTTTTCGATTATGAAAGTCTGCAGTCGTGAAGAATCATCGAAGTTGCAAAAAGCTGTTATCGACCAACCCTAAGTAACAAATTGTTCACGTTCAACCAGAGATGGTGAAAAGTAGAAAATACCAATGTTTGATTTCGACGAATGAAAACTTCAATGTACTTCGTTTTTACTTCGCATCGCAAGTGCACGCGGGAATCTCTTTTCTATTTATATCCCATCTCTGGACTGGTATTACGGAATTTACGGGATCCGCTCGATTTTTTCCTCTATTCTTTTCTTCCCGTTGAGTTATAGAAGCCGTGTAACTTCGCTAGTGCAAAGAACAACAAGGCGTCGTTTCTCTTGACGATTCCGACGTATCTAGGGCGACGCGTCGTCGTCGTCCTCGTCGTCGTCGTCGTCGTCGTCTCGCTTTCAACCCAAGTACGTAGCTATGTAACGTAACATTCAAAGTTGACGACATTTTATCAGATCGGTCGCAACGCGCACTAGCTGCTGTTAAATGCCCACCGAACTTTCCGGAAATTTAGTCACCGTGTACATTTTCACATTTCCATGACATATGTACACATAAGTATAATTGCAAATTCTATTCCGTAAACTCAGAATTACCTTTTCACACGATACGTAATCGTTGTGTTTTTATTATGTATCCGCAGTTGTAGATATGCACATGTAACAACGCGAACCAACAGCGCGTAGACTTTATATCTATGTATTTAGATACCGTAGGCTAAAGTTCACGGAGTTATCTACGAAAGGATTCATGTCCCGTGAAATTTCTTTGAGCGATAACGTTTTCGACAAAAGCTTTGACTCGGTCGGTGGTCACGCCGATCTTATCTATATACGACCCGCTGTACAGTTACGATGAATGAATAAATGAATGAGATGTAAGGAATACTTGAAACAACGTCGAACTCCTACTCTATGTCGTACCAACGTACGCACCGTTCTTTGAACAATTGGATTTTCATTATTTTCATTATCGATTAATTTAATTATTAAAAAATTGATATTCGAGTATTCCGCACGAACCGTATAATGAATATTCGGTCGATAATATCGATACATCTCATCGGATATAATTGATCCGAGGTGGTGCATCGGGAATACGTTACAGTAAGTAGGGTACGTAGGTACGTACACCTACCTACCACTCGTACGTAGTAGAGTTTGCAGCCGGTAAAGTACGATAATTAACGACGCGGAGAAAAGTACATACTATGTGTGTACCTATATTACAGCAGAGGTTTCTCGGTGTTGGAAAACGAAGAAAATAAAAGAAGAAAAATTGAGACAGGTCGGTTGGTTCAACTGCAAGTGAGCGAGGATCAGGAATAGTATATGGGTGTATAAAATATATATATATATACATACGTACGATGTGTATGTGTGTGAGTTAAGAATGCCTCGAAGCAAACGGTAATCTATCGCCCATTGCTCCGGACTTTCTAGAGTTCTTTTTTTCCGTTCAACCCCTGCACACCGCGTATATATACCTCTACGGATATCTAAACCACGCGGACGTAGTTATTCTTCATTGTTAAACCCCGATTTTTTTTTTTTCTTTCTTGCATTTTTTCTCTCTCTTCATTTCCTGTCTGATTGCACCGTGCAACCCGCATATGGTATGTACACACACGCTATATTACGCGTGAGTATATATTATGTTTAAAGAAAGATTGAAAAAAAAAGTTTCAACAGGATCTCCCGAGTTTGTAATTTTTCCTCCGTTTGAGAGAAAATCTCGGTCAAAACTGGCATGTAAGTGGGATACAGGATCGAGTATTAGGGATGAATATTTTAATATATGTACACACGTAGCAGTCAAGCGAGTAAATATGCATATACATGTGTTTCGTCAAGTCGCAGGATGTGGTTTATATATGTATATGGGGCTGAAACGATGTTCCTGAAACTTGAGCGCGTTACTTGGTTCGTTTGACTTGGCAACCGGTACTAATAGCCCAAAACTGTTGTACATATAACGATAGTACGTACATACGTGCATGTCTATATGTATACAGTTGGTATATAGTTCCTCCACGATTGCACTATGAAACTGTTGGAAAGAGGTTAATTGCCAATCCTGTGCATGTGCATATATGTATACGTACATACATAGTTTAAAGGCGAGAGTATTAATACTGCACTCTGAGTACATATATACGGAGCACACGTATGGCACGCGTAAAGCCTCCTCTCTTCTCTTCAATATTTATGGATATTTATGGAACCGTAGTTTGCATGAGTTACAACCACCCTCAATCTCGCGGTTGGAATGTCAAGTTTCGCGACAACGCGTGTATGCTGATACGCTGTGTGTATATTGTGTGCGTGGTATGTCTATCTTCTTCGCATAATACACACACACACACACACACACAGATCGCTGTGTTCTTACAAAATCCGGGGAGGATTTAAAAACTTCAGGTATCACGTGTGTGACGCCATCGAGAAGCGCGGTATTATAACACTGGGTACATACGTACGTACAACGATCAAAAAAAGGCATATCAAAAACTTGCGTCTACATACGTCTACGTGAGGCGATAAGAAATTCCTACGCAAAAGAAATGAAAATAGATAAACGCTATATACTTTTTGTCTAAAAAATTATGTGCAACTCCCGGCTCACACGTATTATATACGTAATTACATTTATATAAATGTACCCTTGGTAATTAATGTCGTAACAATGGCAATAAAAGAAACTTGAACGTATAACATAGCCTAATTACGTAACATTAATTTCAGTGTACATAGATATAGATTTGTATAACAGGGTATGATGTGGTGAAAAGCTTGACTGAAATCTCCTTGTTTCCGATGACTCTGTACAAGTACGGTGGAACTAAAGATAGCCCCTACGTACCGCGGCTACCGCTAATTACTTTAATTGTAAAAGAAAGTCTTACTTATAAGTACATACGATTACATCGCGTGATATATATTATCACGACTACCGGTTAATCAAACGTTTTCCCATCAGATGAACGATCGTTGACCGATATTGTTTCTTTATTTTGTTTCAGCTCGCCGGCTGAACGAATACATACGTCATTACGAGCCCCTCTCGTATCCCACGGAAGAAGTGCACCGTGGTCATCTACGTGCGAAGAGATCCGTGACACGTGACAATGCGGTGACATTTAAATTTCGTGCTCACGGCAGAGACTTCCACATCCGTTTAAAAAGAGACTTAACAACTTTTAGTGATAATTTAGTGATACTCGGACCTTCCGGAAAAGAGGAGGATTTCGACACCTCCCACATCTACGAGGGTCACGTACTGGGTGAGACTGATTTCTTTTATTCCTTCTCAGTCGATAAATCATCGATAAATATAACGAAGCCACGTCACGTCACGTGACATCATCGTGTATGCGTAATGTGCTAAGCTTTTTTATTCGCCAAGATATTGGCACACGCGAATTGTTTCGCGTGCGACTTGAAAATTCGATTAGAGAAACGCGCGCGAATCTACCAGCTGGCCATAGAATAAACTGTACGACGTCGAGAATTCTAGTAAAAGTTATACCGTTCTCACAATTTTATCACCTGCACTTGCAATCTTTCCAGCGTCCTATGAAATAATAAATTTAAGCTCCGGAATGAAAAATATACACAGATGATTGAATAAAATATAATTTTTCCAACACACCGGGTATCGCAATAATAATTGTCTATCTTTTTTTTTTTTATTCTGGTTTTTATTATTGTGTACTTTTTGAAGATCCCCGAGAAGATCCCTAAATAATAAATATCGTGTATATTTATATATACATATATCTGGGAATGAGGGTAAAATGCGCAGTATCCCCTCAACTTCTCGAATTACGAATACGATCCACCAGTCGGTTTCGGTACTACTTTCCTTATATAGCTTGTGTAAAAGCTGAAAGTTTATCTCATTTTTTTCATTACAAGTTACCCTGCGGAAACTGAATTACTTAAGAAATTTAATTAATGAGTCTTAACCGACGCCAGAAGACGCGGATATACGCGTACACCTGTAACAAGTAGACAGGATGGTATAGAGACGGTGTCGAGGGATTAAAGAAAATTTTCGACTGAAGGTGGTTCACGAAAAAAAAAAAGAAAAATTAGAATTAAAATCAAAATCAAAATAATCAAACACGAAAAGGAGACGGAAAGATTTACCTTTTACTCATTTCATCGGAGCACGTATCCTCATTCATTATCTGATAAAAAAAACTTATTTCAATCGCTACGATCAATAATCAACGCTTATTCTTTACCGACCGACCACGTTGACATATTTTTGATTGAAAATATCTCATCAAATGACAAAAAAACACAGTCCTAATTCAAAGCATAGATAAATATGTATTTGGATAATTCTACCTATAGCAGGTATCATATTCTATAGGTACGTAGATACTACACTGATATAAATATTCTACTCTGCCCGGTGCAGTTTCGTTCGACGTTTGTTAATTAAACGAACCTGACCCCGAGTATTTATATGGTGCCTATGACATACCTTACAAACAACACGACGGTTTCATTAATAGTCTTCATTATTCGTTAAAACTAATTGCTCTCAGGCGAATTGAACTGCAGATGTACCAGCAGAACGCCCGTTTTTACCTTTTGGTATCGAAAATAAAAAATATATATGTAACATGTATAAACCTACATGTATGACGGCTACGTATACCGTGTATTGATGTGTAACTGTACAGTTACGTGCATAGAGAGCTGATGGAAAAAAGGTTGAATGTGTATCGGAACGTCAAAAAATACTCATGACTCTGAATCAACCACATTCGACCGCGTACATTTACGAAGTACAGCAACTGCAGCGCACTGGCGATATAAAGCTCGGAGATTAAAATAAAACAACTCATCCATGCGAATCAGTTATTCAAATTTCCTTCTTTTTTTTTTTTGCTGTTCCTCGGGCATTGCTTGTGTAGGTATATCAACCCGGAAAATCTCTCGGGGATGACTGGATATAGAATGAACATAAAATTTGCAATTCGTCGGCGCCACAAAATGTCGAATATCAAGGATTCTAATTGTTTTTTTCTTTTGGTTCAAAACTTCCGAATTCACTTTGGTTATATGCCTGTAGTTTGTAGTTTCTAATTATTCAAGAATGCATAGTGTGTTCAGATGGCTCGCCTGTATCTGCATCAGGCCTTTGAAGAAATAATTCGATAAAGGTGTGCAGTGCTTTTGGAATATAAATTTATTATAAACTATTGCAAATCATGCCCGACAGTGGTATAGTATTTTTGGAATCTCTAGATCTAGATTCTCGTGTGTCCGTATACCTGTATATCCTGATACCGCAACCGCGATCAAAACGCTTGCAGTCGCGTGCTCCAAGAATAATTAATTTTGGCAAAGTTAATTCTACCACCGCATTCACCTTGATGTAATCGAGTAATCCACAGCCGTACGGTATAACATATCAACCTACAATGTTGCTGAACATCGAATCGCGAAAATTTCAAATTTCCAACATTCGAGATATTCGCATAGTGAGCTTTAATTATTTCTTTGCTCGATGAGTCCCTAGAATTCACGTAGGTATATTTCACTATCATACGAGTTGCAGTAGTGTACGGTATGTACTACTGATTGTGAGCGCCGTGATCCGGCAAAATGTTCAGAAGCAGCGTCACCGAGATTCCGCAATGTAATTCGCACTGACTAATTAATTTCCTTGTCTTCTGTATAACGTATAACTATGTACCACGTTTCAGAGATCAAGTTAGCTTAGGTATGGTGTAATAAAGCTCGATTGTGGGATCTTATTCGTTATTCGTAGGCCCGTACACGTAAGACGTGGGTAACACGTGAGACGTGGGCTTACAAATAACGAATAAGATCCCGATTGTGCTGCTGCTGGTGCTGCACATACATATTATGTACGTATGTAATACCTATATGCAATTACAACCACCCAAAATTGTAGGGGCGTTTTTGGCAGATGTACGTCTATAACGCGGAAATCCTATACATACCCATGTACAGTTCATCACAGCTCGATCTTGGGTAGATGCATAAGTAAAGCTCGATGTAGAACCTCGAGAGCATAAATCTCATAATGAAATTCGACAAATAACGAAAATCTTTATTTTCGTTGGAATTCGTCGAGTAATCAAGTAATCGATGCGTCTTTATCTTGATGATTTTTATGCAATAGGGGAGTCTGGTAGCCATGTGTTCGGAAGCATCAGCGACGGAGTCTTTCATGGTAAAATTATCTCGCCAAGCAGCGGTGGTTGGTACATTGAAAAAGCTCATCACTACTTCCCGCCGCACGAAATCAACGAAACGTTGCACTCGGTCATCTACCACGAGAACGACGTCGACGATCCATACGCAAATATCCGAGAAGGTGAGGGAATTTTAGTTTTTTAATCTTCTTTGTTCTATTCTCGTACTCCACCGATCTAGTTCTGTGCGGACGGTCCAAAGACAAAATTTCGTCTACGCAAACGATTCCTGTGCAGAAATTCTCTGTGGAGACGAATCCTGTGCAAACGAACCACTTCCCTTTTAAACGTGCCCAAACTGATTTTGGGTAATTAGTTATATGTATACGATACATGGACGGTATACGATACGATACATTAAAACCATTATTACTTTTCTTCGTTCGCGATTCTGCGCTCATGACGAGAGAAAAGTGGGATCTTCTTCGTTATTCCTATCCGAAGACCTCGGATACCCACCCGTCAGTTGTGTCGGATGTGAGGTTTTCGTCCTCGGAATGACGAGAAAGATCCAAAAAGTGCAGAAAATGTGAAAAGCAAAAATTAAAAATTGGGAATTAACGAATGAAAAATAAGAACGTGTATCGCATACGTGCTTCCGCGGAAAGTTCGCGTTCATGTTTAACAACCTCGCGGGTAAACATGAGCTGGAGTTAGGTACGTAGCCATTGTATGTATAGGATATTATGCACGTACGATTGTAGTGAAATTTCACGTATGCATACGCATACCGATGTGTGCGTATTCTATGCATACCTACTCGTGTTGTATAATATGCATAGGAACACATACATGTGCATAAAGGTTATTCCCCCCCTAGTTTTCCTCTTTTACCCCTTCGCGCATCCGCGTTTATTCAGTGTTCTATACCTATTTCGTATTTATCGTGTACTCTTGTATGCCTATCCACGAGCCTTTTGTTTGCACATGAAAATAACATGCATGGGTAAAATTGTAACGAGGTGAATTTCGTATTCCGCGAATAATCATGGAACATTTTTGTGCACCCATGTGCCCTTATTTTTAACGTACAGAGATATCTGTATGTCTATAACTATCCGGGGAGTAACAAAAAAGAAATCGTTCCTTCAAATTTATTGTTTATTATTTATTATAGACTGCATTCGAGACAAATCCTACTTGCTTACAGAACGATGACCCTCTGTATGAAATAAAACCAGGAGAATAAATTGTCGAATGAAAAAAGAAAAATTACCAGAAAATAAATACCTCGGTAATCCTATCCAACTTGAGCGTTTATTTTTCAAACTACAACCTGCACGATGTGAGGCATTCTCGTTATATATCTATGTATCAAGTTTAGTTTGAAACAATAATTTTTATTATCACTGATGCGGAAACTGAGATAAGCGGTATTACCCCCCATAAAGTAGAGCAAACAAGGTAGAAACAAATAACGAATTGAAAATAAATGTAACCGCTCAACTCTCATACCTGTAACTCCACGATCAATTCGCAGTCAATCGAGCAACGAGATTTTTCCCCTCTTACGTCTCACGAGTAACATGATTTATTTATATGTATAGAGAGACATATATTCCAAATGATTATGGTTTTGTTCCTCGACGAATAATAGATTCTTCGTATTTTCTGAAACTCGTTTATCGTAACAATTTGCAATAGTAAACGCGGATTCTATCAGTTAATAAACACACCGTACAAAAGGTGAATTTTGACAAGTATCTTATTTGTAAAGGCGTTTCTCGAGGCGTTTTTTATACGTGACTGGGTTTTGTGATATGCCATTCGCAACAAAGGCTAAAGAAAAGAATAAAGGAAGGTAACCAACCCGCCGCCCAGATTTCTTCCAAGTCTGTTTGCCATATAGAGTTCTGGTCTATGCGTACAATACATATTCAAGGGATGTTTGCTTCCGACCATAAGGGCCTCGCCAATTCCCGAATAGCGCATTTCACCAACCCTTACATCCTTCATTTTCCTATTTACATGCATCGGATCGCACATCGTGAACTCATCCATCCGTCACACCCTTAATTTTATTCTTATTTTATCTATTTCATATCTTTGAAGATATCAAAGATATATCTGGATGAAAAAAAATATTTGGTCACGAAAACTTAAGCATCTAAGGGCTAGAAACTTCTCTCCATTCTCCATCTTTATTCACAAGAATTTAACCAACGAATAATATATATATAAAATTTGAAAATTCAAAAACGTACAGGATTAATGCAGGTGCACGAAGGAAATGAAATGGGGGCTTTGGTGAATCGATGCTCTGAGAAGGTTGTCCGAGTACATACATACTACCCCTATACGTAGCCTGTAACTATTGCTACTTGTTATTACGGACTAAATTATATGATTCGGTACCTACACGTATATTATAGGATACGTACACTGCAGTGAAATTTCACATGCATGCACCGACGTATGCACATTAAATGCTACAAAAGTTCCAGGTGCTGAACTCAGACCAATTGCGATTTACAAAATGGGACCGGCTGATCTGCACGCCCTTTGTAAGAAAGAAAAAAACTATATCTTTTTTTCAGGACATTCGTCGGGTTGCGGCGTGACAGAGGAAAGAGTGCAATGGATGGACGCGGTGCAAAATTCCGGTGAACCAGATCCGCAACCTCCGCCTACTTTACCCGGTAAAAAATCGAGAAAACACGTAGAAACTATTAAAGTTGATCCGTGGACAGGAGACAACGAGGAACCTGGCCACAAATATTCCAGACAGGCAAATGAGCCTGGAAATTCTAGAACTAGAAGAACGCGGAGAGCCACGCGGCCAAAGGAAGACAACAAAAATACCACCTGCTCCTTATTCATTCAAACGGACCCCCTCATATGGAGGCACATATCCGAACAAGTATGTTCAATTTAATGTTTAGTTTCCAATAAAATGTAATCTTCGCTTATTTCTACATGGTAAATGATTCGAGTTTTCAATCTT
This sequence comes from Athalia rosae, assembly GCF_917208135.1. Taxonomy (NCBI): domain Eukaryota; kingdom Metazoa; phylum Arthropoda; class Insecta; order Hymenoptera; family Athaliidae; genus Athalia; species Athalia rosae. Next base: position 10,389,606 of record NC_064026.1, read on the forward strand.
TCTCTTCTCCCTTTTGCTTCAGCTTCACGGAGACCCAGAAAAGACGAAAGAAGAAATACTTTCGCTTATTTCACAGCACGTAACGGCAGTGAATTATATTTATAGAGATACCAAATTTGATGGTCGTTCAGATCATCGTAACATAAAATTTGAAGTTCAAAGAATAAAGGTACGTAACAAGGAGACGGTGGTTTTTTTTTTTTTTTTTTTTAATAATTTTGTATCGATATAACGGTATCAATTAAATTCACGTGTGTCCAGATTGACGACGACACTCCATGCACACCGACTTCAAATTATGCGGAGGCGAATCCGTTCTGCATGGAAAATATCGACGTCAGTAACTTTTTGAATCTACATTCACTCGGTAACCACGAAGCCTTCTGTCTTGCCTACGTCTTCACTTACAGGTGCGTTTCACCACCGGACATTGATTAAAATCTTATTTTCGATCTAAATTATCACACATTTTCCCTATTTCATTTCACAGAGATTTTACCGGAGGTACTTTAGGCTTGGCTTGGGTAGCCTCTGCATCAGGTGCATCGGGTGGTATTTGTGAAAAATATAAAACTTATACAGAAACAGTTGGCGGAATGTACCAATCGACTAAAAGATCCTTGAACACTGGAATCATCACATTCGTAAACTACAACAGTAGAGTGCCCCCAAAAGTATCCCAGTTGACGTTGGCTCATGAAATCGGTCATAACTTTGGATCGCCGGTAATAAGATTTCGAAATTGTTTACTTTTAATTAAAGCGTTCCATATACTATGTAATTAAATACAACTTATTCAATATACGTATTATTACTTTTTCCCGCAGCACGACTTTCCTCCAGAATGCAGACCAGGAGGACCACATGGAAATTACATAATGTTCGCATCGGCGACCAGTGGAGATAGACCGAATAATAGCAAGTTCTCAAAGTGCAGCATAGGAAATATCAGCAACGTTTTGGACGCAATGGAAGATAATAAAAAGAGAAACTGCTTCTCTGGTAATTTATTTTTCTACGTTTATTTCTCCTTACAGAATGATGTACAGCAAATTTTACGAATATTTTTTCATAATTCGTATCTAGCATCCGCCGGTGCATTCTGTGGGAACAAAATTGTCGAAGCTGGTGAAGAATGTGATTGTGGATACGATGATGAAGAATGTGTGGATAAATGTTGCTATCCGCGTGAAATATCAGATCACGAAAAAATGAGAAATAAAACGGCAAAGGGATGCCAAAGGAAAAACGGAACGCAATGCAGGTTCGTAATAATTATACCTACCGCGCTGACTATTTTCAGTAGTGAAACCGATAGTAAGTATTACCGAACTATTTTTCTATCTTAGCCCCAGTCAAGGACCTTGCTGCTCGAGCGATACTTGCCAATTCGTACCCTACATCAGCAAATCTCAATGCAAGGGGCCTACGGAATGCAGTTACGATTCAGTGTGCGATGGTAAATCATCGGAATGTCCAGTACCGTTACCAAGAGCAAACAAAACGAGATGTAATGAGGATACACAGGTACGATATTCAAATTTCATTACTTTATCTTCTGAAACTAAAGAATTTTACGATTAACTGTAGTTTTTTTCTCAGTTATGCATTAATGGTGAGTGCACTGGATCGATATGTTTGGAATGGAATCTAACAGAGTGTTTCTTGACCAGCACTATTATTCCAAACATCGACAAAAGAAAGTTATGCGAATTAGCTTGTCAGAATGGTACTGACGGATCGACCTGTCGTAGTACCAGTGAGTTTGCACACTCCGTAGGACTTCCTACTGGAGGAATAAGTCTGAGACCAGGATCTCCCTGCGATAATTTTCAGGTATTTTACCTTCATTAAGATCAGTTACAAAACCGGGATTACATAGAGTAATTTAATCGGGTGGTTGAACTATTTAATTTTTTCAGGGTTATTGCGACGTTTTCTTCAAATGCAGAGCAGTTGATGCTGAGGGACCGTTAGCAAGATTAAAGAACCTCTTGTTCAACAAAGAAACATTGAGAACAGTGGCTCAATGGGTTACGGTAAGGATAAATTTAGAAAATAAAATGTTTACTGCGTCAAAGTAAGTACTAATTCGACTATTTATCTATCTATTACTTCAATTTCAGGAGCGCTGGTGGGCGGTACTTTTAATGGGGATAGCATTCATAATTTTCATGGGTTTATTTATAAAATGTTGTGCTGTACATACGCCTTCTAGTAACCCTAAAAAACCACCGGCAAGACGGATTAGCGAGACGCTAAGAAGGCCGATGAACACTCTAAGGAGAATGGTGAGTCTGAACATCGTGATTAAATCTAATTGTGCTCTTCAAATCTTGAAGCATAAACTAAAACGATACCGCTTATGAATACAGCGACATCCACATGGAGGTGGCGGTGCTGGTCCACGAAGTATTCCTCCAAGACAAGCTCCAGGGGGTCATGGTTCAAGAGCACCATCGCATGGTTATGGAGAAGGAAGAGGAGCTCAGTATTATCCTCCCAAAGGTAAATTTAAAAAATGAATTTTTTTTTTACATGAAACATAGACGTATTTTAGCGATAAGTCAAATTCAATTACGAGCAAGCCCAAGTGACTACTGAAATTTGATTCGAAGTGATCACAGAAATCGTACGATTCTAAAGTTGAGTTTAATTGAAGCAACTATGATGATATTTTTATACACGTATAAATTATCATAAACCCGTAACTACATCAGTGTTTCTCATGTTTGCATCTCCCTCACGTTGATCGACGCGCCTCACTACCTGATAATCTTGTTCTCTGAGCTGCAGAGGTGAGCTCAGGCCTACTTTATACTTTTAACAGGATCAAATCCATGGGTACTATAGTCAAATACCACGAGCCAATTCACCTTAAATGCTTACCAACATTTAACGTCGAACTTTTAAATCAAATTCAATCTTTGTAATTCATGTAACATTAGTGGATCATAAATCTAATTTGTATATGCCAAGAGATGGATGAGCGAAAGTAATGAATGTAACGAAAAAATCAAACTTAGATTTGGTATTCATGACTTTTGTACATCATAAAAAAATTTTATGTATTTGATCCTGTGAACTAAGTAGTTGCTTTTGCAATGGACATGGAATATAGCTATTCGTCTGGCGCAATATGATCGTATAGTTGCCTGCTTGTGTAATCTGATTAATATGAACCGTCGCAATAATTCCGGCGATGCATTGCTTGCGATTCCATCTCTTCTTTTTTTTCCAACAATTTATACCTTGTCATCACGATAAAAAATTATCAAATCATTTTCCATAGATATGTTCGTTTTCATTGAATGTTCAGTTTTTTTGAGAATTCTCATCCCTCTTGGTCATCAGTAAACCTCGTAAAAAAAATATTGAATGATTTTCAATACACTTTCATGATGTGCTGAGATTCTATCTTTCTAGATTTCTTCTATCTCTTTCTCTGTCTGGTATTTGCTCAGAAATTACTTATCAATTCTAAACAGGCTATCGCTCGGTTCCCACAGCTAGTGCGCCACCAGCAGCAGGGGGTTATGGGCGGTCCAATCATCCCGAACTGTATGCAGGTGCCTATTCGGGTTCCGGAGGAGGTGGGAGGGGCACAGCCTATGAGATGAGGCATCACAACAAGGTTTGATGACATTAGTTAAAGAGTGTCGCAGACCTATTATCGGTGTGACTTTTGTGAAACCAATTTCCATGGTTGACCATACATCATTCGGACATTGTTGCTCGTGACAAGAGTAACTCGAGAGAGTATTGAAGAGAGCTGGATGCTAATTTGAGTAACATTATTGTTCATCTGCATTGAGATTAAATTCAATTTCAAATGGCAAAACTTACAACATAATTTAGGTTTGAATAATGATATTCATTAATTAGCAGACCGTATATCACTCCAGAAATTCGATGAACAGGTCTTCTTACATGCTGTATTTGACCTGAGCATCCGTGCTCTTTTTTTTATATTATATACCAGTAGATTCCACGATGTGAGTAGTAATTATAATAATAGCCATGGTCACACTGCCCTAATGAAAGCTAAGATAAAAAGAAAAAACCTACCACGGTTGAAGTATTTAAAGAAAAAAATTTCCCCAATACCTCCTCAAAGTCAAAATGCGAGCAAATTTCGACCACGATGGCTCGAATAGAAACCATTTTCGCTCATTGAGCTTTGCTTCCAAACAGACGTATGAAAATCATGTATGGGATGATCGAATAGAACTTAAGTATGACAATATTGTAAAGTTGTGATCTAGGGGCAGGGCAGAGGGGGAGTTGAACTACCGAATTTCTCGTTTCGCTATGTTTGATTCTTTCCTTTAGAGTATTAACCCTTTATGCAATATATATGTTATGTAAGTTTGAAACCGCGAGTTATCTTCTTTCTTTCCAAAATACATTTTTTACAATATCGTCATCTCATCTACTCAAAGCAATGATCACATACCGATATTAAATAAAAAAAAATTCTCATGTGTTTAACTCAATAACAAAACAAAAAAAAAATCTTAGCTGTGATATTAATAGTATAGAAAACAGATAGCAATTTTTCTACGTGTTGCCGTAACTGATGTAACGTTTTATGACCACAGCCAAGCCGTAGAACATTACGAATACTATATCTTTCGTTTCAATAAATTCTCTTTGATAACAAAAAAATTAAATACTTCGTTGCATGTTCACCGCTTACATATGAATACATCCAACCATATAATTTACCAGCAAAAAACTAAGCAGACTTCGTTCAAAACAATGATAACTTGGGATACAATAACGGAGTATTATTTAATTTAATCTATCGTTGTTTTCTCTTAGCAAAGTTGCGGTCAAGTTAATATATGCACATACCTATACGGTCTGACTAGGAAGCAGAACTTATGTTTTGACATAAAACCGATGTTGAATTTTTGTTCATTACAACTAATCTATTAACAAAAATCGGAACATCGGCCGAATAAAGAATAATTGAGGACGCGAGCCTTGGTCGAACTAGAATCCAGCATTACCAAACCATTGCAGGTCATTCATTTGATCTCTGTACCATTTTAGTATACTAATTATTATGTATTATTCTTATATTAATTTTTATTAGCCAATTGAAGTGAGTGGAGCTATGAAAGATGGTGAAAAAAAGTAACTGAGCATTTTATAGTAATACTCAATCTATAATTAATATTATTACGGTTATCATGATATTATTATTACTATTATTATTATCATCATTAATTAGTTTAATGCAATTATTATTACTGATTATTATTATTGGTAAATTGTAAATGATATTTGAATAGCATTATTATTATATATCACGTGGTTTTAGTCAGTCAGCACAACTTTTTTAAAGAATTTAAATAAACAAAAACCACAAATGAAAAAAGTAACTGACTTTGATTGTTTTATTTTTTCAATGAGTGCTTTTAGTTTACTCTAATAATTTTTAAATTTTGATCAAGTAATTATTAAATATAAAAACAAATTTACAACTTACATAGTATTAAATTGAATAGCATCCCATTTTAATCAAAGGCTGATCGAATATACATATTTAAGTTCTATAAGAATCTATAAACTCATTGCCGCGAGACACAATTGTCATCAATATTATAATGTATGATTCCTATACTTTCTTTTCTCGTCTTGTAGCCACTTACATAAAGCCAATCCCTTTATGGGCTAGGAGTACAGTATTTGATGGATTTAAAACCTTCCATTTTTACGAACGTTGATCATTTAGTCATTTATGTTATAATAATTTTTATTTTAACTATATAAAGCAAAAAGTATAATGGAAAAAAACGACAAACAAAAACATGCCTTCGCCAATTTTTTCTGTTTGAATTATGATTATTCAATAATTATGGGTTTTACTTATGGAGTATGTACAAGGCGGACAGACCAGCTGTAATAGCCGCAAAATACTATTTTTCTATAACTGGGAATGGAACTATATTTGTGGCTGGCAAAATTTCGGTAGAATAAAAATAAGACATGCCAATTTCAATTCATGTCGGGAGAATTAGCTATGAGTTATCGGTGGTATAGCGACGTTTATAATTCTTACAGTTGTACAGAGTTTAATTGACTCGATTGAGAAACATCCCCGGTAGCTTGATTCCCGGCAATTATTGGCGTTAGCTGTACTGATTGTTTTTGGAATTTGACTATTCGTTAGTGTCTGAAAACGAAACGAGGACTAAAATCTTAAATTCAAAGTAAAATACACCACGTAGCTAAAACAAAAGGCCAGCCAAGTTTCTGTATCCAAAGTTCGTCAAGTACATCAGTGGTATATGGAAAATGTACAATAGGCGCAATGTGATTTTTAAGCGGATTGTATGATGAAACCATTATATGAGAGAATACACTCGTGTAAATATAATATTAATATTATAAAATATAATTATATAACGATAACACAAGGTAAAGTGAATAATAAATACTTGTTTTTATATCAGATCTGTACTATAGCAAAATATAATTATTCTGTATTTTGTAATCGAGAACAGCATAATGTAATCATACCACAGACGTGTGTAAAAAACCAACAAAATATGAATACATTTATATATATGTATATCAGGCTCAACTGTAGCTAGCGCATCATAAAAATCTCAAGAAGTAGCTCTGGACATTATCATAGTGCAAAATTACTAGCTGACCTCATTCTATGTGTACGTACGCATATAATTTACTTTGATATTCCAAGAAACCATAACATTAGTACGATAATCAATATATATTCATCGAAATCGGCTGTTCTAATGTTCCACAGTATTCGCTGATACAATTACCGATAATTAAACACAACCAAATATCGTACTATTTCTAATCATTTTTCGAATAGATGCACACGATCACAAAAAGAAACCTGCATAACTGGAACTGTAAATATCTGGCAAATATGGTGCTATAAGTTGATCCCATTAATACCCACAGAGGTGCTCAGTCACTCGATTATTACTAGTGTTAGACTTATTCTTGAAATTTTTCGCAATACTCCGATTCCAGAGAAAACGCTGAAATGTATGATCGTGTGATGATTGTTCGATGATATGCAATAAAATGCAGTGAATGAATTTTCATCCCGCTATTCACCGCCCAAAAAATTGTAAGAAGAATCAAGAAATACCTCGAGAAATACTTTATGAAAAAGCAAGTCTCTTGAATGATTTTACGAAGATAGAATGGGGTCAAGCTCTTGATACAAATCGCTTGTGTGCGTGTGAAGTGTAACAATAAATTTTAATAATCCTTTGTTCCAAAAGCAAAAAAAAAGCAGAAAAACATATTGAATACCTACGCTTAGGCTATTTAGTTCAATCGTGATGCGATACTCTATCACTTGTACATATTGTTAGTACTCGGAACAAATTAAAAATTATATTTTTTCTAACAATCCAAAAATCATATATCTTATCAATAAAAACGCAACTGGATTTTTTTTCGTATTTTTCTGTAAGTACATCAAATCTTCTTTAATGAATTTAGCATTCGATTTGGTTCTGCAAAACAAATTTACCGACAAGTTACTTGAACATTAGGTGAAGAACCTTAGGGCTCTCATGCTGAGAAGCGGATGGTTAAAAGGGGGATAATACAAAATAGGAACAATACTGCCAGCGTATGTGAATGTTAAGTTTCGAATTCTTCACCGTATAATTGCGTATAATTATGCATGATAACTGACCAATTGCCTGACTGTAGTCTGAGAAAACTCACCTTTCTTAACCCAAGAAAAATGTTTAGGACGTGGCATGTTTTAAAAATATGAATACAAACATAATTGTGAATATCTTTTGTGTTACGTTAATGTGATTATAGAAACATTGTAAAAAAAAAAAATTAATAAAGCGTACATTTTACATTTAAACATATACCCATGTATCTATGTACATTTCCTTCTCATCTTTTATTACGGTGTGAACTTACCTATGTACGTACGTACTTAGGATTGATTTCTGAAAACTTTGACGTTCATGAGAATTATTGGACTAAAATTTAAAATGTACCAACAAATTCGAAATACCTTTATCTTTTTGAGAGGAACGTGATTCAATTTAGATTATAGGTCAGAAATCTCCGAAATTAAAAATTTCCTTAGCTTGTTAAAGGTGAATGAGTTATTTCAGAGATCTAAATATGAAAAATGAAGGGATAGAGATGATGGGGAGGATAATTATATAAATCAGTAATTATGCTGATTGTTAAAGCAAAACTGCTAGATAATCAAACTTTCCTACGAACACAGTTTAATTTTTAATTTTGATTTAGATTGTTTATTGCCCATATGTATAAGTATAGATAGTTATTGAAATAAAATAATAAGATACCAACTTATTCCTTATCATTTATGCGTGTATAGATGCTATTACAAACAATCCGGACACGATTTCATACACTGCGCGTGTGATTCGACTTTTTCTTTCTTGATTTTGTTTCTTATAAAAATGATATACGAAATAATTACGAGACCTAACATCATTCGTGTGTGATGAAAGAACTTGGTTTCATCTTTTTTGAAGATACATACATCTCTTAGTAATACGACTATTGTAGGTGGGTTTTATATACCATCTTTAACGCTAATTAAATACATCTAACGTCTAAAAAAATGTTGATCTATCAATTCATGATAGAATGCGAGTGATGTATTTCATAATAATGAATTTCACTTGCGTGACAGCACTCTCGTTTCATACATAGCTATGGGAGTAATAAACTTGCTAATATTACTTTTGGTAACATTGGTACCTGTTATGAAAGAGATAAATGAAGAATTTTCACATTAAGTTTCAAACGCAAGGCTCTACGTAGTTTCCAGGGAAAAGTCCAGTGATTCCATCCATCACACCTTCCCACCAACCGTCGTCATTCTTTTTCAGTACATAAATTACAGAGCTCTCCTGGAAGCTCAATTCATCCTCCTTGTCCGCGTAATAATCATAGATCGCAACCACTAAAAGAGAAAACATCAACTCATCAGATTCACTCTCTCACTTTTACAACAGTCACCGCAAGGACTGCAAATATCATCCTATATTACGCAAAATGTGCATAATACCTTTTTCGATATAATTCTTTGGTACCCATCCAGGGAGATCTTCTTCGTCAGGTACAATTGGCATGATAGCACCAGACGATTGCGTTGGCCGTCCGAATTGTGAATGCTCGTCGTGCTCAGGGGGTGGTGGAGGTGGCAGGGGAGGACTGCTGGCCCCACTGCTACGGCTTACTCGACGAGATAGCCGATGAGGCAGAGTATGATGACCACCATAGTCTGCCATATCTCCTGCTCCCACGAGAGGTGAGGGGGGTGCTGGAGTCAAAATGATATCTCAGTATTCCGCATAAAATATAATTTCAAGCTCAAGCTCGATCTGTAAATTGAAATTGTTCTGTCCACTATATACTTACGTGGCATGCTGTTAAGATGCTCCTGAACATATCCAGTAGTTCCAGTAACACTTGGTGGAGCAGGAGGCGGAGTTTGCGGATGGCTTTGCAGTGGATGTACAGTTCCTACCTGTGGTGGTAAAGTATGTTGGGCAAGAGTTGCGGATTGAGATGTGTGCTGAAGTCCATGAGATGGATGTTGGGTTGTATGAGCATGAAGTGGTAGTGTGCTATATCCAGGACCTCGTTCACGTCTAGGATGACCTAAGGGATAATTAGGTGCATAGTGGCTGGGTACTTGTGGCGGTGCCACAGCAGGGGGTGTCCTGTACTCACGGGTGCCTTTACTCAGTGTACCTGTGATAAAGGTGGCAAGAGTTAATCAAAGCTCAAGTAGAGCAACAAATTCTACTTTAGATAATCCCATTGGACTGATTACCTGTTCTGACAGTTTGTGGTGGAGTAGGAGGCTTTGTAGTTGGTGCCGGTCCAACGATAACTGCGGTTAAACCAGATCCGGTAGAAGTAGCACCAAGACTTTGGACACTTCCCTGACTTCCTCCACGTTGTTTGCTCCTTGGAGTGCCACCACTTCGTACACCATGTCCTATATCATCCAAGATAGTGTAATCGATGCTTTTTCTAACGTACTTTATTGGTTTTTCCGGATTGGCAGGAGCGATGATTTTGTACTGCCTTGTTGTCATTTTATTTGCGGTAAGAACTCCGATTTCCCGTCTAGCTACCTTTTCTTTGTGTATCATCACCGTTTGGGCAATATGATTCATTTGACTTTCCATTTCAGCAAGCTGCGACGTCTGTAAATCCAACAACTGCAGGAAATTGTATGCCAATGTATTTATCTGGTATGCCACACTGGCAAGTGATTGAGTTGTGTAATTTTTCGTCTCCTCCAACGCTATCCTCTTGTTTTCAGCTTGAAAATAATTTGCCTCGCAGTATTCCGCCACTCTTTCCAAATTAGTGTGACTATCCGCAAGATTATTCCTTCCATCAGGAATTTCGTGGCGCAAAAGCGCCGCTAATTCTGCCATTACTTCGGAATCACTACCCACTCCCGAAGATACGCGGTATGAGTCTGATCCACCTTAAAAATTAAAAGTGTAATAACCATGAATGAATTGAGCTAATAATTGCAGTAGCCATGCTTCTTGGAGTATATGAACAGTGAATTCACTTCTAACGATGAGCTACGCGGATGAGTTTTATAGAAGGGTGTTGTCAAAATAAGATGACACGGAAATCAAGATGGAGATAATGAAATATCATTTTTTGAAACGGAACCGAAATGCTTACAGGGTGGAAAATAAGTATAAAATAAACTAACGGTACTCAGCCATTATCAACATACAGCTACTACGGCTTCATTATTGTATAATTACCAAAATTCTAAATCAATAGAAAAACGCTCTAGCAAACACCAACGAATTCAGACTACCACACACCACGCACTCCTCAATAATCAAAATCGTTTATTTAATGCACCTATCGAACCTCGAGACTCGAGATGTTAAGTCGACTACACTATCGCAATTATTTCGATACTTCAATGGAAGGTATGATACAAGCACGTAGTTACGGTCAGTGAAAGATATAAATTTATCATAAAAATTAAGGAAAGAGTGTCAAGAGTTTCTGAACTCCATTGCATCGACTCTTCCTACATGAAAATGGATAATTTGTTGAAAGAATTAGAAGCGATGAAAATCACAGGTAATTTGTCAAGCGATAATTTATGGAAGACTTGCATAGAATTGCTCGAAAATACCTTCGTTCCGGAAAAACAGATCGGCAAAGAACGACCCTGTGAAGAGAAAGATTACAGGGAATACAGACAAATAGTCGATAGAAATTTACGAAACATAGAGTCAACACTACATCACGTAATAATAACGTTTAATGATGATCAGAATAAGGAAGAAACAACTACTATAATCCAGAATCAGTACGTGCGGACATTTCTGACATATTTAATTATCATTATTGGCGAACAGAGTGAAAAAAGTGTTTGGAATACAGCTGAATCTGTATCTATAGCCAACAGCATGAAATACAAAATATGCAATTTTTATAAATGTGATTCTATATCGAAGTTGCTTGTTGGAGAAGGAATGTACAAAGATAGTTCGAGCAATGATACCTATAGCATCCTTAACATGGTGCTGCTAGCAGTCAGACCAAAGTTACGCAAAGAAACTTGGAAGGCTCACCCAGCCACAGTTAATTTGTATAAGTGGATATTAGAGCAGATAGAGGTTGGTATAATAGCAAACCAGTGAGATATTGAAATGAAAGCATATATCAGCTGAATAGATGAATTAAATAACTTCTGCAAGTCTTGACCAATATGCTTATTTTCAGGAACCAAATTTAGTCAATCACATGAGTAATGTGATACCGACCGCACTGATTATTCTGGATGATTACGTAGTGGAGAACAGACTCCTGGGCATAAAATGCTTAGAAAGGATTTCGAAGCATGCATACATGGTGATATCCAAGGCTGGTTGTTTTTTGTGAAGTATTTGTCAAGTGAACTTCAATCATCTAATTTTCAGAGGAAGGAACTAGTTGATACGGGATACTCAGAAATGATATACTATGAATTGACACGATTATTAGGTATGCGGGAAGTGGCATACGTCAAACCTTTATATTCCTGTATGACCAAAGTTTTGTCAACCAATGAGTACTATAACAACACAAATTGCCTGGAGGTAAAAAACAAGATTATTTATCCAACAATACGCTCAAATAAATGAACTTTTCTGAAAATTGTGACTACAGTGGACTAGACGGGATGATGTTCTGTCATCACTCTTGGGCAACATGGAGTATGAGCAGAATTCAGACCTGCGGCATGCCTATATGTGCAGTTTGCCTGAAATGTTAACTAACATAGGGTGTTCTAAATGGTGCGAAAGGCTGGCAAGAATTTTGTCCGAATATTGTGAAAACCATACTGACCTCAAAACATTAAAAGTTACCTTACAAGTGAGTCTTAACAAAGGTTCATTACGATGATTTTCATCAAACCGGATAATTCTGAAAATAATTATTTCAGACTGCAAAGGTCTTTCTTGTAACTCTTCAACCACGTGTACCATCGCATTGCGTATCTCTGTACGCAACATTTCTCAAACTTCACACAGATTTGATGGAAACACCAGTATTTGATAAGGAAATCGTAGAAAACTTAGAAGATTGCATTTGTATGTTGTATAAATTAGTACCTTCGATAGGCAGAAAAATTGTTACCGATGATCGTATGAAATCCATAATAAACGAGCATCTTCAATTCAAAATATTGAATGATACTACTTATTTTGAATGAACTTACTGTTAACTAAGCCTAATGAAATTCTGTGTTATTTGTTTTTAAGTGAAAAGATTGTTAATATATTTGTTATTTTGATAATTTGTACGAACCTATACAATAAGAAAAAAAAAACATGTACAGAAAATACCTTAAAATCACGCCTATAACCGCATTTAATAATCTAGATAAAGTGGTCTCAAATGTCTTTGAAGCTCCATATAAATACCAGAAATCTGAATTTCTAATCCTAGGATTCAAAAACCATCGCCTGAGATGCACTGACTGCGTTTGTTAAATAAACGTTTCCCTTTTTGATAAAAACTCAGTGTTTCATATTTTTATCCAGCCCATTCAAACTAAGGAATAAGCGCGACATAGGGTGTATATTCTGAATTTAATTAGAAAAGCGAGTTTTATCACGCGGTGAGAGTTCAATAATCTTCCAATAAAGGATTGAGATAGCGATTTTATCTGTGACCGATATAGCGATTGAAATGTTGAAATTCTTTTTAATCTGATTGATTCAAGCATCCACTGTAGCTGAAAATGTTGACGGTAAAACTCCTCCACCGAGAATGGTTATTGTTATGACTATACTTTGTCGTTGTTAATATCACCCGATGCTCGGAAAACACACAGACTGCTCTTGTACTTTCTAGCAAGAACATCACAAGTATCTTACTCAATTATGGTAGCGTTAGCGATAGTATTGTCATTCATCGCAATCCTCTTGTTTCTGTACCAAGTCTATCGACTTAATTCTGACAAACCTTCCGAAAACGAAGCACCAGGTGAGCTATTTTTTCATATTTAATGAGCCAGAATATAAAATTTTTTTAAACCGTAATTACAAAAAACATAATTTTTGCCTTTTTTCTGATGAATTGACGAATGATATACATGTATAGTGTATTACATTTTTTGTATGTGCAGTTTTACCTCGACTCCCGATATGGGGTAGTTACTGGTTCCTACTTTGGGGAAATTACAAATACCCACATCGAACGATTCAATATTATGCGGCAAAGTACAAATCTAATGTAGTAGCATGTTGGTTGGGTTCGTATTACACGGTTATTGCAACTAATTACCAGAGTATAAAGGAATTATTGTCAAAAAAGGAGTTTGACGGAAGATTGGCCGAGGCTTACATATTCAAAGCGAGAGCTTTCGGACGAAAATTGGGTATGAGTAAATGTATTTTTTATATCTAAATACATCAATTCTACTAATGAAACACATTAATTATAACGTCAGTTATAGTTATCTATAAATTTTGTTTACTTACTCTCGGATAATGGTGAGTAAAAGTTGAGTAATGATAAATTATATACTCGCGGAGTATATTTTCACACGTCATGAAAAAATTATATCAAAAAAATTTGGAGAACCGCATTCTATCAATCATATCATTATCTGCTCTGCATACTAATCTTTAGTATAATATACTCATTATTAATATATTTTCCTCTAAAATACGAGGCTGGTATATCCTCGTAACTTTCAGGTGAAATTATGACAGTATTAGTGTGTCTTCCACTAATATTTAAGATACTTTCCTCTAAAAATTAGTATATTTTCCTATAATCATGAGTGGATACACTGAAGATTAGAGGATATACTAATGGTATTAAGTGATTCTATTAGTGGAACGCGTGTGTGATTAGTGGAATAGTGTTTCGAAGGGGGAAATAATTTTACGCTATCCAATTCTTTTTAAAGGTCAAATCAACATCAACTCGGGTATTTTTCAATGGAATGACGTATTTTTTTCTTCAGAATCTGAAAGAGCGCCAAATTCTGCACCAAGAAGTACTTGCACACACATGGCCTAAAGTCAACGGGTATTCAAGTGGAGCCAGTCGAAAAAGTGTTCTTACACATGGGGCCACGCATCTCGGTCGTGGTGCAGAGCCCGTCAGCGTATCAGTGAGACAGCGACCCCATGTGTACCCATTGACTTTGGGCCATATGTGCATGAGTACTTTTTAGTGCAGAATTTGACCCTTTTTCAGATTTTAGAGAAAAAAATGTCGTTCCATTCAAAAAAAACGTGTTGTCCTTGATTTGACCTTCAAAAGTTTTTTCGTACAAAATCATCCTTTCGAGTAATCACCCTGAGACACCCTGTATATATTCAATTCGGACTTCAGAACTTCTAGCCCACCCAAGTCCCTGTGCTACCTTTATGTACGTACAGTACACGTCGAAACACACTCGCAATATCAAAGATCTGTAAGTTTGCACACAGCAACCTCAGCTGGTTATCTCGAGTCCAACGCAGAATTGTAATATCTCAAAAAATAAACGACGCACTGAAACCATTTGCAAATACAAGCCGTGAATTGAAAGGGTGATGGTGATATCATTGATTAATAGCGATATCGTATTCGATTCAACATGGAAAATCGATTTTTTTACTAAGATTATAATCATGTTCAAGGAAATTCGAGCGGTTTTGAATTTGGAATTTGGATTGTATTCATTGTTAGTTCAGTCGTAGCATATGAATCTATTGTATTGAATTTCGAAAATGTTATCTCGTACATAATCGGTGATCCGATAACATGTTTGATATCACAAGATTCAGTCGGCCACTCATGATACTTTCGATTCTGGAGATTCGCAGACATCGGATTCGAAATCAACAACTCCGCAATCACTCGGTCCACTCGATGCGACCTTATTTTTTTCACGTTCATTATAACGCAAAATGATTTACGATCCTATTTATTCATCAATGTAAAAGTACAAAACAAAACCAAATTTCACCATGAATTCAGTTCGTGAACGACTTCTACTTGCATTACAAAAAGTATAATTTTTTCCGAGATGACCTTTGTTCTGGTTTTATCTACCATGATACATTATATTGACGCCGCATCTAACATAATGACTTCATATGAGAAGCTGAACAGATACGCTATGTCCGATGCAAAATGTATTGTACATTTTTATTGCAATTGAATTATCGGAATTGAATTAGTTGGTTAAAACGAGGGCAAACATCAAAACGCAAAAATTTTAACCGATGGAATACACACATGCATATACCCGTATTTCAAATGTGAACAGGGGTATTTTTCACTGATGGAACAGCATGGAGGGACAAAAGAAGATTCACTCTTAGATATATGAGAGATTATGGATTTGGTCGACGAATGGAAAAAGCTGAGAATGACTTCGCAGAAGAATTGAGCACGTTAATAGATACATTGAAAAATGGTCCGATCAATGACGAGGAGCGGGTGAGCAAATATGATTGCCGTTATAGTTTATCAAATTTGATTGAGCAACATTTATACGTGTTTCATATTGATCTTTACAGGAGCTTTGGAAAGACGGTGATAAAGTAATGTTCCCTAAAATTTTATTGCCCATAGCGGGTAATTTTTTTTTGACGATATTCACTGGCGAACGGTTTCCAAGATCGGAACATGGTGTACTACGGAAAGTCGCAGAATCGGCAAAACAATTCCAACAACACAGCGACACAACCGGGGGCGCAATATTGCAGACTCCGGGGTTACGACATTTTGCTCACGGATTCTCCTTCCCAGGATTTTTAAAAGGATCTTATGGGATAACTGACTTTATTCGGGTAAGCCAATACGGATGAAAAAGAAGAGTATAAACCCTTACAAACAACAAGAAAATTATCTTGAATTCTAATGAATTGTTTTCCTCATTTACTCCATAGTCATGTTTGAGGACAAGCCAAGAATCATTCATTTCGGAAGCAGAAAGAGGTTTCGTCGATGTGTGCATCAAAAGAATGAAAGCTGCGGAAGGGTCATTCCAGTTGACAGAGGAAGAGATACTTATGGTGGGAACGGATTTCATTTTTCCTGCATTAACGGCAAACCCATGGGCCGTGACAAATTTCATAAAACACATGATGCACTATCCCGATATATTGCAAAAAGTTCAAAAAGAAATTGACACAGTGGTAGGAAGGGACAGATTGGTGACGTTAAATGACAGAATGAAGTAAGTCGTAAGAAAAAGTGATAAATAATAGATCTTCTTTACAATTCATTTAAATTGAAATTATTTAAAAAAATTTTAGTTTACATTATACCGAAGCAACTATACGTGAAATTTTGAGATTCGATACCATGACTCCTTGGTCGGTAGCGCACAGAGCGTTGGAGAGTGGAGAACTGGCTGGCTTTCATATCCCACAAAACACTGTGTTGATAAGCGATCTATACTCTATGCATCATGACCCAAAGTTCTGGGGAGATCCAGAAAATCTTAGACCCGAAAGGTTTCTGACTGAGGATGGGTGCTTAGGAAAAGACCACTCCCTACCCTTTGGTGCAGGTGAGTAAGATCATGGTGTTTTACTCTGTATTATTCAACTGGTGAATTTATGAGATATTGTTGTGGTTATATTTTTTTCAGGAGGAAGACTTTGTGCTGGTGAGACATTTGCCAGGCAATTTTTGTTTCTCACTTTTTCAACACTTATTCAGAACTTTGATTTTGGATTTGTGGATGGCGAACCTTCCTCACTGAAGGACAAGTTGCCGGGTTTTGCCGAGAGTCCAAAAGATCTCTGGATCAAAGTAACACCTCGTAAATAGTATCCAACTTCTACTATGTGCAACATTTAATGTACGTAGTACGATTGTTCATTCCATTTCTTTGCAAAATATTGCAACTGAATGAATGTATCCATTTTCGTTTCATCGCTATTCGTGATTGGTAAATTTTGAGATGAATCTGATACAAATTGTGCAAGAAAAGTTGCAAAAATAGAATAATATTAATGGAATAGAACGAAAAAAGAAGATCATAAAAGTGGCTGCTAATCGTATCTATGAATAAGGATTTATTTACTGAGGTTATAGTTAACTGAAAGAATATTTTCAACAGATGATAATTTTATTGTCACCTTAACGTTCATGAGCTTCTCAGCATATATTACATACTCCACAGACTATAATAACTTTTCAGCAATAAATTTAGGTTAAAAATAAGGAAAAATAAAGAGAATAATATCTCAAAATGAAAGAATTTTTTTTTCAAAATAGCGTACTTTCTCTGATTTCAGATTCACACCTTAATATAAGTATACACATATGTACATATACATGTATGCGTATGTGTGATCTAGATACTTCAAGATCCTAGTAGTTAATATATGTACATGATTGATAAATTATGAATATAGGTGATCTCAACAAGATTTCAGTCGATACTTTTGTTTCCAAGGAAATATATTTTACATGTTATTCATCGGCATTATCAGACCTTTTCGTCTTGAAAACTGAGACCTGTACCTCATATAAAAATTGATACGATATCTCGATGAGCGTCCTATATACTTGTAACTTTTTAATTAGCACTTTGCATAGTTATAATCATGGAAGTGACTATATGTATACACATTGTATATCTCGTGGTCAATGCAAGTTAAATCAATTCAGTATAAAACAATTTCTGTTACTATGTTTTGTTATTATTGATGTTGTTGATTTTCATTTCGTAATTATACAACAATTGTGCCGTGACATACGGGGGAAAATACTATCTAATTTCAACGACTTCAGTGGCAGTGTTCCGTAACATCTACGATTACAGATTTTTTCCATCCAAAAAGGAAGTAACCGATTGCGGCACCGAGGACAACGGCAAAGCACAACCATACATTGTATGTCATGAAGATCAACATAAGGAAGTACGATATGATTATTTGTACGATGTGGAGAAACGTTTGGAACAAGTGCATCCAAGACAGCATTGTTGGCCTGTTGGAAACACAATGATACTTTGTTGGTATTTTTCAAAGACAAAAAAAAACCTGTAATAGATAACAGGGAATTTCGTGCCAAAGATGAACGTGCAAGTGATTAATGTGTCCCATGCATCGTGCCAGCTAAATGTTAAAGAAAATTTCTAATTATTAAAAAATGAAGCATTGGCGGGTTATTTTTTTTTCAGTTCGATAGTTAACGTCCACATCAACCTGATTGTTCCTGAAAAGTATGCTAACAAATGTAGAAAAAGATAGTTGCACCCGTTTTTACCATTGCACCACAGATAACCACAAGAACTACAGTAAACATAAGTGGTGCATGTGCATGTAAATAAAAAAAAAAAATGCCGTTCGATAAAATACTTACGGTTGTTTGTGAATCACTTCTCCGACCATACTAAAATACAAATGAAAAATCAATTGATCTAAAGTATTTTTTCAGCACTTCATATTACGACATCTCCATAGAACTATCTGCGATGGGGATCCAGGAATTTGGGAGATTGATCAGACATTAATTTTAGGGGATAATAATTGGCTTCGAGTTCTATTCAGACAGTTAATTATACTTACTGTACGACTCTGTTGTCTTCTGAAACGACGTTTTTCTCCGGAGGCATTGAAACGCTCCGGTACTGAAGCGCATTGTACGTCCTCCAGAATAGATATTCACGATAATACTTCAACCCTTCGTAAAGAGCTGCCATAATGATAATTCCAATCATTGAGCCGAGAAGACTTCCTATAGAAGATACTTTCCAGGAATCGAAGAGAACGGTTTCGCAATAACCGCCATGGAAGGCCATCTAACCATTATTCAATTGTTGATACATTTTACTGATAACTAACTACTTATTTGTTAGTTGATCCATTTAGTAGAGTCTCACCGCCATTCCATGCATCGTGTGACCACCACTGCAAGCATCATCAGCACTGGCAGCAGCGTGTTCACCCGCAGCCATGGCAGCATGATCATGGCCCATTGGTGAATGATGCATGGTTGAGTGATCCATAGTTGAGTGATCCATAGTAGAATGATCCATACCAACATGATGATTATGATCCATCCCAGCGTGTCCGCCGGAGGAATTCATGCTGTGCATCGAATGATCGTGAGACATCTGTAACAACCAAACGTTGATAATTCATCAAGTAAAAACAATTAAAGATTATAGCTATGACAGAGGAACCGATCTTCAATCTAAATCACTATATATTTAATTAATAAATCATTAGTCAAAGAAAGAGTTGCTACCGCAGCTTCATGAAGGTGACACATTTCTGGTTCACTTTACTTTCTATCTGAAGATAAAAAATAAGTAATAGCCGATCGGAGTCTGATCCAAGACTGAGAGTCGATTACCTTTCGAATTCAGACGCGACTAAAGAATCGTTTGTATACAAATCTACTGCAGTATATGGGTAGGTTTACATACTACAATTGCACATGCACTTGTCGTTCGTATCCACGATCGGAATATGTATCGTACAATTAACTGCTATGCTGCACTACTTGTAGGATATAATGTGAAGGTGATTATAATTTATGAGACATTCACATCAGAGCTCTAGCGCAACACAAACCGGACAGACATTGCGCGTACCTACCGAGGTGGTACGAAATGGTCTATACCCATGTAATGGTGGTGGGGGGCTAGAGAACAATAGAGAGGAACCTGTCCTAATTTATTCAGGATCACCGAAAATCGCTCGTGTATAGGTTGGCGTAATTAAAGCCCCATTATTTCTATCCAGCTTCACATATCTCAGATCAATAACGGATTTTGATAATCACAATTCAATATTGAAAGATTTTGAAGCATGATCTTAAATTATAGACTAAATAGAAATGCCTGAGAGTTAATCCAGTGAGAAACGAGAGCAAACTTTCTAATTCCAGAAAAAAAGACCGGTGAAATACCTTCGTATTTGTCACACTACGTTAGAAATTCGGTTGCAGGTTTTTGGGTCAACAGAATTGCGATCTAATTGTAAGCGAAGTTAGAAAAAATATTGACCACCTATTTTTTTAAGCTTGTTCAGCGTTGCAGAAATTATCGTAAATTGCAGGACGTCCTGGAAAAATTATTATAATCCATATCAGCTGCACAAGTCGCAATTCATGTGTATTGTATATATCTTTTTGCGGTTTTTATTTTCCGTGGAATTATTAAGCCGCAAGAATACGTGGCGAAGAATCACGTACACGTATCATTTAAGTGTTTTGTGAGATAAAAAAAAATTGTTTTAGTCGGCGTTTTACTGCCTTATATACGAGGTTTATATGTATTTAGTCAGAACAATGGATCTGAGATGGTATCGTAAAAGGTAACACCGTAGAATAAATTCCATACTATCCTCTCGTATAACTTGTAAAACCGGATTCCAAAGCAGTATATTTCCCCATCACTTCAATGATTTTTCCTTGTCAAGTCATTATAATTGAATCAAACCAGAGTTACTCAATTTTTAGTATCAATTATTCGCTGAACTTATTCCGAATAACATTGTCACAATTCAACAATGTTCACGAGGTATAAAAATCATAAGTTTATATTGTTTGTTACGTTTAGTTTGCGGTAGTGATTGTATTGTGATAATGTATCATTTGCGCATGATGATGCATTTGAAAAATGTTTTCCATTTATATGTTTAATATTTTCAAAGCGATCTAATGTTACCGGAGAGCTGATCCATCAAAGTAATTTCAAACGGCATACCATATACCAAACTGCTAGTTTAAATCAAGCTATTTTTCCAAAATATTGAATAAAAATAACTTTTATCACCTGTAAATGGAGCAAAATTAAAACTAATATTTTATCCTTTCATTGTCTTTCTTCTTTTTGCTAACCATAGTTGCAATCTGCGAACAAATGCTTACAAGCGGAAAAAACATCCTTATCAAAGTTACGCTTATACCAAACGTCGAATATTGTCATAACATGTCCCGTTGAAATTCAGAACCAATAAATATAGACAATACGATTGTTAAAATATACGATATGTGAGTAACTTCTTTGGGTTTTATGAGGTATGCACTAGTATGTTACCAAACGTCATACCGCACGTATATTTATCAGCTTTGTTTTTACTTCAATTTGCCAACTGCGGCTCGGTAAAAAAAACAGGCAAGTAAAGACAGAAAGAATTTTGTAATAAAAACCGCATTGGGAACTTTAAAGATAGCACGGAATTCACCCCAGTGCATACGATTGATAAAATTATTCATATATAACTTAAGCTCGTGACAAACGCGTTTGGACTATAAAAGTCTGATGACGGGTGAGTTGATTATCAGGAAAGAACATATTCAGTACTTCTGGATGAATGCGACAGTACAAACAAAAATATAGCGATTATAAAAGCTGAGATAATTCAGACCCTAATGGGATAAAGTCGGGGACGGATTGCTTGCGAAAGGCGATTGCAGGATACTTATAATACAACTAACTGTGTTGAAATGGCGAATATGATTCTCATTAAAACATATGGAACAAATGGGATAGGTATAAAATCAAACCAGTTATACAACGTGCCGCACAATAATCCCATTGTTAGAGGTAGGTATGCCTATACTTCGTATATGCATACGTATACGTACCACATGCTTTGGAAATGAAAGTTTAAAAAACAAATTCCCCGTGACGTGCACGATTATACTTCTTTCGGTTTCATTTCAATTCATTATGATTTCTTTTTTCCTTCTGCATCGTTAAGTTTACCACACGAATCGCAATAAAGGGTTTACATTTACGCTGTGCGAAACAATTAAGGGATCACCTGAATTTTGCCATGAAAACGACGTATTTTCAAATAAGTGTAACGCGGTCAAAAATAAACGGATCGCAATCAAATAAATCGAATCGTCTTTAAAATTGAGATTACGACCTTCCTTTACACAACTTTTCGTGAACTTATGGCCGCATAACGGTGTAATCTTTTACGATGTAACTAGTATACGGCATGTCGAAAAATCGCACAAAGCTTGCTTGCTAGCTTGAAACTCCGGCTATGATTTTTTTTCACTATTGAGCGATAGTTTTTTTACAAGTTATTCGTGTTCGAAAGGTAAATTGTACTTTCGCAAGTCAGTGAGTACGTGTAGATCACTTCATCTTTATCCAGGATGTAATATAAGGAGTGTATTCCTTGAGGCTGCATCCACGTATGTTTGTTTTCTAACAAGATTTGGATCCCGTTGGTACAACATACTGCGTCCGTCCATGTTAATTATGCATTAACTTTATACCTACACCTTGAAACCATGAAATTTTTATCGATGAAGAGACTATTGGAGTCAAAACATATAATGAAAAGACGCGTTCCGCAGGTTTAAGTCGTCATTGGTTGATTGTTGAATTCGATCACAAGAGATTCTACATTCGCCCAGCACCGCGAGCTGCGTGAAGAATGAGCGCAAATAACTTAAATTATTGCGATACACGTTAAGTGTGTCTTAGAGTCTATCCTTGAGTGATTATGTTTCATTTGCTTCCCATCCTCAAAGCTTAAATTAGACTCTACTGTTTAAATTAATTAGAGATTTATTGATAATAATTTTGTAAACAAGAGTTTTAGACCTGTCTGTGAAACTGTAACTTTGCCTACCTACGTTGATGAGATATACATCGACTTTCACAAAAAGACGCTGAGAGAAATCGCATAACTTTATCTCAATCTGGTGATCTACTGAAACCCCATACGCGTCATCTAGTGTACGTCAGGTGTCTGCTTAGTTAGGCGTACGTCCATACTTGAAATTATTATTTCCAAACAGTGTACAGGTAATAATGTAAACTAAATTTATCATTTACCAAGGTGCCTCAAAGTCGTTCTATTAATTACACTTGACAAATTCAACAGTATGAGTAGCATGTTCTTAGAGAACCGAAATGAGTATACATATACCTGCAGATAAAGTTTCGTCAAGGTGTGGAAAAAGAATAGGGCAGGTTATTCGGATTCGTAGAAACAAGATTCTTCAGGAATTTCTTGATTGAAATTCCACGTTACCACGCAAGCGGGGTATTAACAAATAATAAGAACGATAACGGGTGTGTAAAAAAGCGTATTAAATCAATACAGATCATTAGATATGTTAGGTATTTTTTACAAAGGTGAAGGAGTGTTTTACAGGTGCGTATGGAAAAATTTAAACACGATCAAAAGTTGATGTTTTCTCATCACTCACATCTGTGTATATATACATAGCAATAATCATTACGAAATATACAAAGAAATAATATTTTCAACAGCTTATACGAATACCTGAATATTCAGATAGATTCATTTTTTACCGTATCTGCGTTTTGCATGGTACAAGATAAAACATTGCCATTGTGCAGTAATTGAACACAGATATAAGCCAACGTCGAATATTGGCAGTATTGTCTTGGCTTGCAGTGATAGCATTCTGCAATTGGATAACATGGTTTATCAAGGTGACCACAACAGAAATAATATTATTGGTCTCAATTGGTTCAATAATGACAAATTGATATTCATAAATAATAGGCCAACTCAAATCTCAGAGGTCTTTCGTTGAACCGAAGAGTATGCGTTATATACATTCGAGTCATGGTAAATGACATAAGACAAGAGATACCTATATAAAATATAAATTTTGAAACGAACACTAACAAAAGGAGCCTTCATCTTCAACTGATGAAACAAGTGAAAATATTGCAGCATCTGCTGATCACAAGGGATGCTAACCTAGTGACCATTATGTGGAATAATATAAACTATCAGCAATAACAGAAGTAGAATAGATTTTAAGAGTGCTCACCCACTTTAACGGTAATTAAAGGCTCGCATAAGGAATATGATTAGAACTCATCAGAGAAGGTTGGAAAAAGTGAAGAATTAAAGCTCTGCTAAAAAGGCAGATAATAACGAAGTTGAATAATTATAAATTACAGAAGTAATAGCAAATATTTTTTTCCTACTTAAAGAATGACCAATCGATTTAGAAAAGAACTTGTACGATATTTATATAATCAACAACTAGCCATTACGAGGAGACCCTATGTTATAGTTGTGTTAGCAATTTAAACATTCTTTACCTTAAATATTTGTAGGTTATGTACGTGGATCCTTGAACCTTTGATACTCGTGGATATACAACACTTTTATGTGTAATATTATACGAACTATATTAGTTTTAACTATAACTTTCTAACAGCAGGTAACCGGAGGTCCATTGATGAACGAAGCAACTTGCCCGTCCACACAACCGAAGAAGACTACGAAGTTGAATCTCCAGATGGATTGGGGACGTGATTCAGGGAATGGGAATCGGACTAAATTGACAGCGAGAATACGCCAATACGCATAGATCAGACAAGACTTTGACAATCGCTACATGGCGGCAAATGCACACGATGTTGATCTGACAAATAGCCAAACACAACATAACACTGCATGCATTGAAGAAAAAAATAATGATTGAAGTAATATCATCTTTGATCGTATGTCCTTGGACGTAAGCTTCACAAAATGTTTGACCTATCTGATATCAAAAAGATTTCTAGAACGTGTGGTAACATTTTTCACTGCTTGAAGCGTTGTTAAAGATTATTTGAGCGACATCTAACAATAAAAGTTCGTGGTAACTATCGACATTCGAAAGTATAAAGCTCGTCTGACTCCCTTGAAAACGTCGTGTTCTATTTGTCCATATCGTCACCAATATTATCTGTCATCTTATTTTGGTATAAGTAATTGATAAATATCATCAGCAAAGAAATGAATTTCATTAATCTCACATCTATTCATTAGGCAAGAAAAGGTCGAGGGCTGAAAATTGTATTTATGGGAAGAAAATTCGAACAGACATCCTGTTCGTTAACTGACCAACTACTCGATTGGCTGACTGCAGAATGATCATTTCTAACAATAAGATCATTCAATATTTGTAACTCTACGAAGTGCCGGTGCGCTATGCTCAACGGCAACCAAACCTACGATTACCTGAGCGTAATCGAATGATTTCAAAATCTAAAAGTACCGCCACACCAGGTGAAATAAGGATGGGGAGTGAATTATTCATTAACTAAATACGTACAACGACCTCGATGCCAACGTTCACCATTGTGTAAGCTGGCAACGAAGTCGAAGAAATCTAACTGCTGGGACTTACCCATCGCTGCCGGTACCAAGACCGGACTCGATCTGGTTCTCGAGCTCGGGGGTCTCGGATTTTACCCGGATGTCTCTGCCTCCCTGATGGCTACAGCTGTGCAGTAAGTTGAATCGTTGTAGATTCCGTGTAGTTGGTCGAATGTAGTCAAGGTGGTACGATGACTGCACAGATTCGAGCTTTCAAGTTCGTATATGGAATTGCACTGTTGCAGGATCCAAGCTCGGTAATGCGTACTAATACACGAATAAGTATTGCAGTACCGAATCAAATAGAAATCATCCTGTCATGAGGTCGTAGTTTCGACAAAATTACACCCCGATGTCCTAATCGTCAAGCAAGGGATGAAAAAATTTCACCCCTACTTGACCTCTCACACACAGTAAACTTCGAATAAAGATGAATAATTGCATCACAGACACCAACAAATGAGAAAAACCACACTTTGAAGTAAATAAATGTTCAACTCAAATCAAAATATTAAGAAGACGCGATAATTCATTTCCCATGGAGCGGCTCAAGCGCGGGAAGGAATTATGAGTCGAAGCGTTGTAGCGGAGGCACCCGAGCGCCATGTAGCACGAGATTCCGTCGTGGAAAAATTCCAAAAAGTTGATAAATTCACAGCTCACCATTGTACGTAGTAGGAAAAGCGGAGATCCGGAACGAATACTTCCGGATATTCATATGACCTATTATCTAGTCTCCGAATCCGATATTATAACGTGAAATCAAATGAGAAACTAGTTACTCTGAGCAATGTTGAACATTCGAAGTTTGACGAGGTATTGTAATGGCGTCGCTGCGCAAAGTATATCGGATGATATTGGGCCTATCAGAGACCGGCGTAGGGGTGCGCGCTGGGTCGAGGCTTCCACCAATGCTTTCACTAACTGATTAGATTTTCGATGTATCACCATGTTTAATCATTGAATTAACCAGCGTTATACCCATATGGGGTCAGAATTTTCAATTAGTTACCGTAAGTACTAGAATTCGACATTATAACGGAGATAGTTAAATGAGCAATAATTTACTTGGAGACGAAACAGAGGATTCGAAGTCCGACGAAGCAATGGCGCTGCTGCGCAAACGCTTCGTGAACGTGGCCAACTACGCCGATAATGCCGGGCCAATCAAAGGCCGCGAAGGGTCTCGCTTACTTGCGTTCAGCTGTACCTGCCCTCTGTCCACAGGTTGAATGATTAAAATAGCTACATGGGTTTAAAGCAGTGGTTTAGAGTTTAGCCTAGCCAGGTTATAGTGGTAACGATAATGTTACGCTCATAATTCATAAATTTGTCGAAAAAAAAGATGACGGACAATAATCCAGACTCAAGTAGTGACGAGATCCAATCCATGTCGAGAAGATTCAAAGCTTCAACAATGATTGAATACAACTCAACTTCCCAACCAAGTTCGAAGCTGTCATCCAACCAACAAACACCAAATAATAATATTGACAAGAATACCAATTCGACAACGCCGTCAAACATCGCTACCGACCCAATAACTCCTGTCATAACATCTTCGCAGTGTTTTCACGATACAAAAATGAAGCATGCTTTAGAATCAGAGGATTATGAACCAGTTAGGAATTTGCCTGAACTCAATGTGCCGGAAAAGATAATTCTGATTATCGACATAGCCAAAGAACATAACTGTACGCAATTCAAACTTGGAACAGGAGCTACTTACATGCCAATGTTCATGATCAAGAGAGTTGTGGAAATATTTGTAGGTGCTAAGTCAATGATCAATCGTAGTCACGAATTTGCCATCATGATTCTGTGTCCAGATTCAGTAAAATGGATCTGTGATTTCACCAGCAACATTAAAACTGTTCTCAATGTCCTCGATGTTCTGACAGAAAGTTTGCTCGAAGAGACAGAAACCACATTTGACTTGAGCCAAGTCTTTGAAGCTCTTCATGCCCACGTTACTCTGCAGAAAAATATCGACTGTAACGATCCTCCTGCCTACGTTACACGAGCTATTTTAATATATGCCAGATCAAACTGTATCCCAATATTTCGATCTGATAAAAAATATTTTGACCTACTATGTGATCATCCTTACTTCATTCTGGACTCTCTGTTTGTGCATGAGCCACCGAGTGAAAATAATAAATGTGAAGATGTTTACACAGAACTAACTGCTCTTGACGCTAAGAACCTCTCATATATCTTAGAAGTTGGCAGAAATGCTACCAAGCTTCACGATAACATGGCAAAGTTGCTCGCACATCCCCTACAGAGACCGCTTCAGAGGAATGCTTGTTATACGATCAGCATACCTGGAGCAGCGGAAGAAGTTCATACGAATATATAGAACTGATTAATTATAAGACAATACCTTGTTCTGCTTCATCTAAACCATTATTTACCTGGTTAAAAATATTTTTATGAGATTGTCCGAATATGACACAAAACGTAATTGGATATTTTTGTCAAAGTAATCAGAAGAAAAATTATAATCTATAATAATAAAAGGTTGATCGCTGTTATTATTTCATTGATCATGATTTATTCATTTTTTTTCAACTTGCTAATCATTTCTCGTCACAGTTGTATCAACACTGCATATAATGATTAGTTTTTTAATTATTGTAATAAGACACAGGCTATTGTAAACATTAACAGTAATAAATCAATTTTCTCTATCCTAACACAGTCTATCTTTCTCTCTGTAGTTATCTATCACAGTTCGATCTTATTTCGGCAAATGTTCAAATTGGGTTCAATCACTCGGCATTTAGCTGCGGCAATATGAATGGTAAGTTTATCTCTGCGAGTAAAACTTCTTCCACACGTAGGGCATACGAAAGGGCGTTCTCCAGAATGTACACGTTGATGACGAGCCAAGTTCGAAGCGTGTGCAAATTTTTGTTCGCACTGAGAACACTCGTACGGTTTTTCCCCCGTGTGTCTTCTACGATGTTTATTCAAATCTCCGGTATGATTGAATTCCTTCTTGCAAAAATCACACAAGAGACGACGACCTGTCTTTCTCGCATGTGAGAAATCTGCAGAGGAAGATGACGCGGGTAATAGCGAGCTGTAAAATTGATTTAAAAGATTTTTGTGAGTGAAAATTACGGATTTAAAACAGGTATTTGATGACTGCCATCTCAAGTCGGAATACTTACGGAGAATTTTGCGGATCTTGGTCATCAATAATTGCGGGTTTACTTGACGATAGGGACACGGGTAAGTCATTTGAATTATTAGCTTTTTTATTATCAAAAATCTGAATTTTTCGAATGAATAAAGGTCGTTTTCGGGAAGGTTCTTCCGGTGATTTTGCTCTAACAGAAGTCTGGCACGTTTTTTTTTGTGGCAACGGACCAGTCGGTGAAGTTATCTCGAGCTGGGAATCCCTCGGGCAACAGGATCGGGCGTTATCAGTTCGAAGGACGTCATTCTGGCTTTCTGTGGTCGTCGAAGAATATTCCGGTGAATCCTGAGTAAATTGGATGAGATGTTTTTCCGTCTGAGCACTCAACTTTTGGTCAGTCTCCATTTTAATTGGTAGCGAATAATTCAACTTTTCTGCAGAATTCGGTAGTTTTTTATCGTGCTGATTATTCAAATACTCGCTGGAGAGGTCCATATTTTTTACAAATCTTTCAATTTTTGATATGCAGGATATGCAGACGGTGTTCAGTATCTGTACGAAGTGAATGTGAGTTTACAATCAAAACAGTTATTCAATTATCGCCCAATCATCAGTTAAGAAAACTGTTACTTACGATGAGTTTCAAGTTTGCTCTTTCAATCAAGAAGTGCTGCTGCTCTTCTCTTCCAAATACTGCAATTTTATGTTTACGAGCGCAAATGCGGCAACGTCCCAGAGCATGACAAGCCATTACTCGATTCTTCGTTAACAGATTGGTCGCCGATTTTCACCAGATAGGGAATAACCACTCCTTTTTCCTACAGGTTTTTTCTGTCCTCTTTGATGAATTCTCATGCAGTGCTAAATAACGAATTACTGTTGTATCTCCGAAAAATGCCAGTGTACTCGATAAAGCGCGTTAAAAAATTCTCCCGACAATTCGATGTGAATTGTAGCAGGTACTAGGCTACCAATGGAGCTGAATGGTAAAATCGAGGAAAGACTCGCTTCAGGCAACGCATATCAAAGTTGAATAGTGGGGACTGGGAATACCCGGCTGGAGTTCCCACTTGGATGGGATATTTTTTCTTTACCCCGCTCCGCAATGACTCTTGTCGCGTTCTTCGATACCATAGCGTCATTCATATGTCCACCCCTCTCTTCTAGCTGCAGATTTCGTAGAGATAGAAACATTTTTCTACAGGTACACTTCGTAGTAATCATACCGACGCATTTAGCGTTACGAGTGATTGGAAATTTTGATCTCGCACCAGGTTTTGGATGGTCTTCGTAGAATTAGACGTGCAGTAATATTTGGGATCTACGTTATTAGTAAATGGCACTCAGCGTGGACATTGGTCACGCAGTGAGTAATGGATTATCATTGTGGAATTCAACTGATTA
Source organism: Athalia rosae (assembly GCF_917208135.1). Lineage (NCBI taxonomy): Eukaryota > Metazoa > Arthropoda > Insecta > Hymenoptera > Athaliidae > Athalia > Athalia rosae. The sequence goes on from NC_064026.1 coordinate 10,419,777, forward strand.
TTAATCTGAATTACACAAGGGTATAGTTTTGTTACTGGAGTTTATCTCGTAACGATATGCGATTTCACTGTGAGTGATGGCACTTTCGTTCACCTTTATCGAGCGCAGTTATCAGAGGAACACACCTTCTATTATTTTTATGATTCTGCATGAAAACACAAGTTATCATTGATTGGATTTCAATCAAATCAATTGGAAATTGGATATCAATAAATCTAATTGTATACGTTTTTCCCTAGGAATTGTTATACAGTTTTGGTACTTGAAATTTTTCATGCCATTTTTATTTTTCCAAATATCAAATTGTATCGACTGAAACCAAAGATCAATCACCTCGTAGTTTGTAGTCCTACCTAATCATAATTTAGGAATAATTCAGGATAACTAAGGAATAAAATATTTTTTTTTCACAGCAAAAAGATACGAAATTAATTTTATTCCTTTCTGATCATTGATTCCCCGTTCATTGACAATGATTAGCCATTTTGTATACGTACCGAATATATTTTTTCCTTCGGTACATCATACGTATAATCTTCTTATTTGAAGATGACTGGGGTGCAGGAATTGGGATAGGGGGTCGTTATCATACTGTCTGAAGAAAATCTATGCAATCAACTTTCAAAATAATTTATTAAAAATGTTGCTTACTTGATGTTTCTGAATCAGTATATATGTATAATGGCATAATGTTAGTAACTACGCGTGTAGTGTGAGCATGTGTGTTGACTGATGAATGCATTGTATTATATTGTACACATATAATCAATAATTATGATGTATAGATATAATATAAATACACGAATGATGATAATCAATTAACATCAACGGTCTTGTTATTATTATTATTGTTGTTGTTGTCGTTTTTGTTCTCGTTATCATTGATTTACATCGTTAATTTATTATCAATGTATTTAATGTCATCATTGATCACTATGGTTATTGTTATTGTTGTTGTTGTTGTTTTTATTATTATTATCATTATCATTATCATTATTATCAATATTATATTATTACAACATCGTCGTCGTTCTGACTGCGTCGAGTTTATATGTTAATTAGTATTAATTATTATTGTTGTATTCATTCAATTAGTTTTTTAATATAATTCATGTATACATATATATATAATATATATATATACATATAAATACCGAAGTGTCCAAAATACATATATATATATGTGTATATACATAAATTATACATACATATATAGCTCGTGTGCGCTTATATGTGTTAATTATTATAACTCTAATAATGTGTGCACGTGCCTGGCTGTCTGTATTGTTCGTTTGTTTGTCTAGTGTCTTATTGTCAGTATCTCCTGACCATTCTTGATGATCATTCACTGCAATTACATCCCTTGTCAGGACGTGTATCGGACATCCTATGCCAAATCACTATTTTATAGTTTTTTGAAATATACGTTCAACTCAAGAACTACGTCAAAAAGTCTTTCAGCAAGTGTTTGGTGTGTTATTTTTTCTCATACTTTTGATCGAAGCCGTTGCAGAAACCCCATTGATTTTAATTGGGATACAAATTGTTTAATTTAAAAATAATAATCTTGATACGTTCTTTTCATGTAAGTGGCTGTATAAATGTTTCCGACATTAGATGCAATGACCCTTTCGGGATAGTTTAGAGATTTCCATAAAAATATTCAATTGCAAAATGTGAAGTGGTCATGGTTCGCCGATTAGGTGATTTGGTATGAAATGCCCGGTATACCACCAGTATTGTAAATTATTAATGTATCATAAATTAATCAAAGAAATATCGCGTGTAAGAAATTTAAACGGCGTTTCAGGATTCGAAACATTCTCTTCATCATCGGATAATAAATGAATAGGCGATTTTAGAAATAATTGTGATTGCAATATTGAGCAGAAAAAAAAAATAATAATAGAATCCATTTTATCATAATCCCATTCGTTACAATTTCACCAACATCTCTGATCCATTGACCTGTATAATACATATTATTTATAAAACATAACTTTCATATACATATTCAATTGCCTAACTCGCATCATTTCAACTTTGAAAATTTAATCTAATTTTTTTTTAAACCTCAACGCGCCCATAGATATGGTTTATATTTATATATTATGCTATAATATATGTAATTAAAATCACTACAATTATCTACATATGAATTGAATTATTACTTTACATGGTTAGTTTTTTTTTTCGTTTTTTTTTATCGATACAATGAATTCAGTTATGTACATGTACATGTATACATCGTCATTCTATGTTTTTACGTTTGGTATGCGAAGAACCACGCTTGGGTGCATAATTATCTATGATTTTCTTCCAACAATATAAGAATTGGAATTAACTATACATATCAATTTATTTGACACGTATTTGCAAACTATTGATCATTTTATTATTAGAATCATTCCGTATCTCATAATTTTGAGTATCGCAACTTGAAAAGATTTATGTCGAAGATTGGCAGTATCGGAAAGCATTGTCACATGTAAATCTCTTTCATCACCATCAACTGAAACTTTTGCACCGGAATTTCATACACCATTTTTTTACACATAATATTTATACTGGAAAGTGGGCAAAATGATTGCTCAAATCACATATCTATCGATTCATGATAAAAATTAAACCTCGAGTAATCTAGTTCAAGAGTCCAGTGACTTTTCAGTTTTTTAATGAAAGAAGAATTAAAATCATCCTTAGTTTTTGTGTGCACGGAGTTAATTATCTAATGATTTATGGTACACATATTAAATGCTCTGAAAATTGCCATCTTACTTGAAAAAAAAAAATGGAACATGGGATAACGACGTTATCGTATGCCCAGCCTTCGTGTATCTATATATATAGCTTGTGTGTGCTATATATACATATATTTTGATTTTATTATAAAAAAATAACTATGTATAATCTTATATTCTCTTTGGATATACCGTATATACCCCGCAACACGTGTGCCGAACAAAATGATACATCATATCATCGGATTTTCAATCTATGGATTAATTTCAAGAGCAAGTGACTACTAAGCACCATGTAAAAGAATTCTTCGGATTGCATTTTTCACACGGCGTTTCTCTTTTTTCATTTGTCTTCGATTATTTTCGAATTTTGAATGTGTTATTTATAGCCGCAGAATTTATTCATTTCTCAATGTTTCGTGTTTTACATGTAATCAATTATTCGTACATGATCCGTACATAGACGTGTTCTGTCGTCACATTATTCCAAATTCATTATTATAACGTGTGAACTGCAATTAGGTACTGCAGGTGTGAATTGCTTTTATATGAATAATGTGATTTATGTTGACTTTACTCTTTATCAACAAACAATCAATCAGCTATCAATAGGTCAAAACTCTTCGAATAATTTTAACCACTAAGAATAGAAACACTCGGGTACATTAACGATTGTCTTCTTTTAACAAGGGTAACTACGTGTAATTATGTATGGGTGACGTAAAATTTTGAATGTTTAGTTATTATTTATTCCCGTTTTTCATATATTATTATTATTACTATTATCATTATTATTATCAATATCGTTATCATTATTGTATACGCACTGTCGATGATAAAAGATGGCGGTGCTCGCGGCTAGCTGTTCGTGAAAAAATGCTCTCCTCAACGAACCAATTATTCCTTCAATATGTATAATGTATATCTATTATTTCACAGTTCTTATCAATTGATAGTAAGCAGCGGCTCGACAACCCTGCTTGCATGTCCAATTGATCTGTTCCGAATATAATCAAACATGAATACCAGAACTCGCCTAGTACCTACCACACGTACATCACAATGCAAGACAGATAACTGACAAATTAAAGTACTTATAGACACCAGTAATGTACCGTATGTTCGTATCTTGATTTGGAGTAGAAAAAATGTGTCGACCAATAAATGTCGATAAATTCTAATATCCAACGCAACAAACGGTGGCTATTCATTGATTTATTATTCATTTATTTGTTGAAACTTTTTAATTTCGGTTTATTTGTTCATTCGTTTATTTTTTGTTCAGCTCGTAGTTGATGCACGTGAAGGCAAGTGTACGTTGTGTTTTCACGAATACAATATTTAATATTTACAAGTTCATATGGCCTGGACATATTGGGCGATATTTTCAATATAAATCAAATGTATGACCTATATACAATTATACATAGAATCCGCAGGAACTGATCAATACCGGTATAATTATAATTATTTTTCACCAGCCGGGGGTTCATGTACATATCAGGTATACGTATACATACATATCTATATATTTGTATCATCTTAATATGCATGTATATTATACACGAATGATCTCTCAATAGATTTCGCCTAGACGTAACGATTATTATCCAAGCTGGGCTCCGAGGAAAACAGCGTGTATCACATAATTTGAGGCTACTTTAAACTACGATACTTCAATGTTTAGTATTTTCTTTCAATATATATATGTATAATATGTATATACCTAGTCATTTTTTTTTTTTGTATTCATTTTTTTATTCTTTTTACCTAAACACGTCATTTTGTCGTCCTAATAATAGATAGTATCAACTTGGTCAGTACCTAATTAAAACTTTTATTTCAGTTATATCTGCGAATTCACGCATAATTATCTAGTATGAATTCTGCTGAAGTCAAGTCACCCTATACAATAATCCTCGAGAACAGTTTTTCGGTTTTAAATTTCGTATGATATAATATTTGAAAATTTACAGTTCAACGATAGATATAGTGTCTATATATATCTCATGAACATTGAGTTTGTGAGAATGAAATATGGAACTCGATGAAGTAAAACTGGATAGTAAACCTCTTACTCTATAATTTTAGAGAAAACGATTCGAGCAGCGAGTAAAGACGAGAGCCGTTCATTTTTTTATTATATTTCTTTTTAAATTTCTTTTATATTTGTTTCGTTGAAAATTAGAATATTTATATTACAAATTTCAGTTCTGCACGATACGTTGAGGGGTTCACCGACACCGCGATGATGTTTAGTTTATCGTTATAAGGGATAAAATCGGATAGCCGGTCGGTCGTTATCCAAGTGATGATCGGCGGGTGTCGTTGAACCATTGCCATTATTGACAGTCGTCACACGGTAGTGACGCGGTCTACCTCAACGTATCGTACAGAACTGTCGCTTTGTCAGCATATCACTTCCTTTCCGTCTATTATCGCCGTCTCAGAGGAGATGCTTTTAAGCCTGTGCTGGGATATTGACCGATTCCTTTTCTGTCGACATATCCGCCAGGTGACGAATACAAGAACACTGATTATCGACACGATCGCCAGAAGACCCAAACCGAGATGCAGCGGAGGCAGTCGAAGCAGCATCGAACAGTGCGTTAAAGCTTCGTCGTATCCTGAGGGACAGTGCGAGGTCCCGTCGCACCAAAGGGACGCGTTTATGCAGGCGTCAAGTTCGGGACATCGTTGTTCGCAATCTCGCGGCATCTGGAGACCAGCCGCTAACGTCGTTACCGTGGGCCTAGTAAAATTGAAAGTCTCGTGTGACGAACCGACTCTGAATAGCTTCGCATGTTATTTACCTCCTGGACAGTTCGAGCCACGTTACGGAATAGGAGTCGGCTTCTTTTCCAATGAATTCAATCGCGATCGTCCTAGCAGGATCTTGACCGGGGGCGAGAATCATGGCGTTGCTTCCAACCGCCCAACCGTCGCTGAAAACTTCTACTACATGGTGCCGAAAATCAACAGGTGGTTTTGGACACACGGCTACGTGCATCACACCCCCAGTGTGCACAACAATTCTGTTACTCGTGTCGCAAATTGTCGTTCCATTCATCATTATCGTTCCCCGCATTTTTACGTAAAGATATTGACCAGGTCCTGGATCGATCATCCACGGATGATTCTCGCAATTTTTCTGTAAAGTGAAAGTCTTTTCACAACAAATCGAATCGTCAGCGATCGTTACAGGAGGATTTTTATTTCACGTATTTTCACCTCTTCCTGTTCAACGAGCGGTGATCGAAAGATTATTTCACCGCTTGGACCTGTGACACGTTGTTTACGGAGACACGGTACGGTCTTAATAAATTCCCAAACACCCTCGAAGTGAAGATTGTTGTAGTCGTCAAGAGCATCCATGCTGTGCACGACGAAATGCACTTCGACTATGTTTGATGTTGATTTCACGTTGATGGGAAGAGAACGATTCGAACAAAGACAGTCTCTTTGAACAGGTGGATTGTTGGCCCAATGAATTTCCAGGACCTACGACAAACATGCGGTTGACGTTATTCCGCCATTCGAATCGACTTTGAACGAATGACAGACTAGACGACGTTGATAACGATCCCACGTAGAAAAATAAAGTACAAAGAGAACAGATGCTTAGAAGTGAAAGGTTGAAGTTGAAAGTCGGAGAGATGCTCAATACTCGTAAGAAAGGGACCAAATCTTTGATCCATGTGTACACTATGTATATATCACGATGATACGATAAACCGAAAGCATATATACTCAACCGCAGGCAGGAATAAATTGGTTGAGGAAAACCATATAATTAATCATGAGCAATGTGAATCAGCGCGACACCCCACGTCTGCCAGAGAGGTTGTACCCACAATTCATTATCTCTGTAGCATTCTACCGTCCGTGACGGTTGCCTAAATGATCCGATCGCCCGCTATCGAAATTATATTCGGCCATGAATATATCCCATCCGACACGGCAGCAGCAGTCGCACCTTTGCATCTACCGACCGGTGAACACCCCTAACCACGTGTCCGTCACTCTCAATTATCAGCAATTATATCGATACGGGAGGAGGGGTATAGCTATCGAAATAATGTGTACACAGATGCACGATATTCGTCGAATAGAATCCCGTATCTTGCAAAAAAGGATTTAATTTGTGCGAGCTGTAGTCGCCCGAGCATTATGAATATGACCATGAAAAATGTAAATTGAAATCCCGGGAGGAAAATTTATCAGAATCGAGCTACATATTTACCTTGAGGGAAAAGCTGTCGGATCCCACGCAGAGTAGACGATTATAATCGTTGCTGGAAACGCTCCGACAAGATCGGTTACCGTTAAATAATTTGTTGAATCTCAATTTTACGACCTCATCGTGTTCTCCTTCGAAACGGTAGACGCAGCTATAGAAGTCATGTAACGAGAATATAAGATTTTCAGCAGGGTGCAATTACAACCATATCTAAATTATATTCGCATATACGGACGATAGAAATGGTATTTTAAGAACATTCTGATACCTCAAGATTGTTGCTTACGAACGCGTGGTATTCGGCTAGGAGTTCGAAATCGGAATATCTGGGGGACGAGGAATCTGCCAAAGCATTCGGCGTATGTGAGGAGATTTTCGTTTCTTTCTAACATATTTCAGAGCCGGAGAAGTATGTTGGGCTTACAGTTGGCCAGAAAATCGTACGAGTAAAAAATAAGAAAAAAAAATAAGTCAATGCGGCACCGAGTTTGAGGATGATAAATTTGACCTCAATGACAAATGGGTAAAAAATAATTGCAGGAGAGGTTTTCTGCTCTCCGAATTTTTCATATAACCAACGCACTTGGAAAGTAGCGAATCGCTCGCTCAGGTAGGTACCTCAAATTCTTCGATCCACCTCTCCCATAAAGAAAGATATCGCGAGGCGCCTGAAACTTGCGGTCTGAATAATGGTCTCGATTGCGACTGTAGAATACCCTGGAACAGGGTCCGTTTCCGTATGTGTCACCGTCTTGATGGAGATCCACGAATTCGTATAACGCTCGAAAATTAACCGGCCTGAAATAGAAAAATGATAAAATTACCGATCAACGAACGGGGGTGTTCAGTAATCGAATGACAACCACTTGCCGGAGCGCCGTAGACTCCACCATCCTCAGTTCTATGGTGAGTGTGCTTCCCGATGAGATAAAACTTTCGCCGAGGGAACAAGGTCGGCTGGTGTTCTGTAAAATGGCATGATCGCATGTCCTTGGTACTCTGTCTTTGCAGTACCTAGCTAAAAGGGATGTATTTCCTGCGGGGCGTGCCGCTACCGCTTGAATGGGATCCCCGGTTCTCTCGACGTTACGTTGCCGCTCCTTTTCACTGTGGACAAAAAAAAAGTAAACAAATACTTCGTGTTAAAGGGACGACTTCAGAGGTGCTGGAATTACAGGGTCGAAAAAGGCTCGGCCGACTATAGTTTTAAAGGAGCGAGATAAGCTGGCGTGCTATGCATTTAAATTTCTATAGGTATGTATATCATTATATGATCTAAGAGGTAATTAATTCATTAATGACTAAATTCTAATTAGTTAGCTGTGTGGTGTATATTATATATTCTTTGCAAGTGATTCGAAGCGGTGAGCTATACACAGATGGGTGGGGAGTGTTAATTTATTATAGAAGGAACTCAACTGGCTTCTGCTGCTTAAACTAAAAGGGCAGAGAGAAAAAATTTACAAAATTAGTGTCAGGCTTTGATATAGACATCCTTTTAGCTATTCATTCTACAATTTAGCGACCTTCTGAATTAATTACGATGTCTAATTATTCTCTTTACTTAATTAACACCAAGGTTGTACGCCTCATAGGTTCACCGGAGGAAATACTTTTACCTCGTTATCATATACATAGGTTTACGTTTAAACTACTGCAGGGTGAGACAGGAACAAATTTGCGACAATTCTCTGTCACGACCCTTACGCGGCTGCAACGTTCGAGAAGGAATGAACGCCCGATTTTCCTCATTACACGACGATATAATACCACGCCAACGGATGAGAAGAAAATCGGAGAGCAACTCTTCTCCGAGCGCAGTAAATTTAGCGAATATTTCATGAAATTAACACCCTTCGTATCTGAATGCAACTCACCAAAAAATATCATTGCACTCGGTCAGGGGCCGCATTTGTCCGTCCCATATCATGAGACTGGTCGCGCACTCCTCTTCGTTGACGGTTGGGTTTATGGTGCTTCCAACATGAAATTTAAGCACGGATAACCAGACCCGAAATTGCGGTTGAGGGGGGCGTGGCGCAGGCTTTCTCCAAACAGTTCCAGGCCGTTGTTCAGGAAATTTTGGCAAAGGTCTAGGGGGTGTGGGAGTCGGTTGAACGGGACCCATTCCTTGAAGATGATAAAGGCAGGTGCTGTTTCTGGGAAGCGTATGCCTCGGGGAAGCTAACATGCCACCGCCGTTACCCTGTAGCCAAAATTCGCATCTCTTGTTCCGCGAATAAGTCGACGAATTAATGTCGACGAATTTCACCTACCGAGAACATTTGTCGGCGTTAGTATTGCGATATCGGAGGTATATTTATCAGGCATTCCCGTTGACCTTTGCCGTGTAATTGAAACATTGCCGGAAGTATGTTCGAACGAATTATACCGGTACGAGTTGAGCATTGACTATACTCTACGTATATTTATTATGTACTACAATATGTATATGTGAATTTGATTTCGCATCGGTTTGCTCGAGTAACCCTCCGCAACCTCATACTAATTATGGATATACCGAAACTATCCGGTGTTTCTCTGACAATGAGTGTAACCCCACAGCGCAAAAATTGTTTATTTTCCCACTTACGCATAGGATCAATAAATGATACAAAATTTCAAGTAGATCCGTCTCGTCTCTCGTTCTCGTACTCGTTCTATTCTTTTTCGGAAATCAAACAGTACAAGTACCAGATACCTGCACTTCAGAACTAATTCTGAATCGATTCCCTCGTCCGCGTTATATAACGCGAAATAAAACAAGTGAAATGAAAATTCCTTTCAAAAGATTAAGAGGAAAGTTTTCAGATAACCCGCGGTGAAAAGTTCTTTCTCAAATACTAAATAATATAACTCGCCAAGACGGATTGTTAAATTGAATAAATCATCATTAGATCTGCAGTCTCGTATTCTTTATTTATTTCAATTTGTTTTCTTTCTTTTCAAACGAAACGTAAAATGGAGAAGAATTGGTTTCTTGTACACTCCCTGATTCCCTTTCAATCCCACGCGATTAAATTTGACGCGTGAATATTTCTCGCTAATCATTGAATATTCGGGACAATCAATAATCGTGAATGAATCTTGATTTTTCCCTTCCTCTCCGCTTACCTGGACCTCGAGTTGAAAGCCGTGGAGGGAATGCGGGGGCGTAGGATGTAAAAAGGTTCCAAACGGTGACGTCGTGAATTCCACCAGGAGTTCTGGCCCGCTGCTGATGGCCTCCGGGACCGGTTCACCACCGCCGCAGAATTTCAGTATCACGGGATCTCTGGTTGTGTATCCGTCGTAGACGGTCACGTAATCCTGAGTAGCAAGAAAAATTGAAAGTCATCCCGTGTAGGGAAATAAATTTTTTCCCTTCGGTGTAAAAGGTTCTACTTCTATTTTTACCAGTCCCCTTACCCGCGCTTTTTTGCGCTCTTCGCGCAACTAGAAATGAAACCACACCAGCTCTTATTTTATTTTTTGTTGTTTGCTTTTTTTCTTGCTTCGTGAACCCAAACAAAGCTAAGCCATCGGCGAAAATATACCGACAGCAATGAGCGTACACGAGTCTGAAGGTCACAGACGCGGGGACCGTGTTATTACCCGCAACGATTTCGAGTATATCACTTCGTTCCGGAGTATGAGTAATGAAAATATATTGCAATGAAATTACGATGAACGACGAGGGGTTTAATTTCCGTTAAAATGAAAAACGAAACAGCTGCGCCTCGTCGGATAGCGAAAGCGTATCGAGAGTAAAAATGGTTTTTTCATGTCCGCGGGCTCGAGTCGTTGATCCAGCAAGGTGTGGCGTGAATATCTTGAGGGTCTTTACCCATACATGAATGTTGAATTTTGTTCGAAAATTTGCATGACTTTGGTTGTTCGGCTGCGTATCGCGGTGCAGAGTTGGATATACCGTAACAGTTGAATTGAATTGAATTGATACAGTTTCCTGCCCTACAAAGGGTCGGTGCCTTGAAGTTAACATAACCGGCTGTACGAGATAGGTATGTGTACGAGCTGTTCATTCGCTCTCTCGTCTTATCTAAGGAATCCCACACCTCTCTGTTTCTCTCAATTGAAAATTTGGTACCCGCGCACCTGGACGATGTCGCAGTCTTGCCAGAGGCGCAATTCTCTCGGCGGCGGCTCCGCTTGGGTCGCTGGTCTCGCTCTGACAGCCACCAGTTGTCCTCTACTCTGCCTCACGGAAATCAACGCGTATTTCCCATCCGGTACCTCGTGCTGACGCACCTGCCACGCATACATTTTCCATCCATTTATGGAGATTTCATATATTTTATACATTCAATAATCAAAAACAGAAATAAATGACGCACAAAATATTCACAGGAGTATAAAACTCAACGAATCATTATTCTAGGCGTACGACCACACTACCTGTATGGGCTTCAATGGATGACCGATAATCTCGATATTTTTATATATTCGTCATATATTATAAAAAAAAAGTCTCGATTTGTCAAACGGCAGAATCAATTCTTTCCGATGGTATATAATACAAATCATAACCCATTCGTAGTTGTGAAAGATGAATCGGTAGAAAGCTCAAAACCCTCTCATTAAGGACCACCCTAGAATGCATACTTCATCGCATGTATTTAAGTGCTAAGAAAGCTTGTGCGACTATTGGTAAGGATAATAAAATTAAAGGATTGACGACGGTACGGACGTTTCAACCGAGTCATTTCACCATGAATACGGACCAGTTCTATTAGGAAGATGGTCAGAGGTTCCCCCAATTAACTAAGAACCACAGTGGTCTCAGTCGGTCCTTTGTAACCAAATCATTCGGGTCTGTAACCCCACGGTATACGGTGTAGTATAATCTAGCTCATAGAGAAGGAGAACATCGAGAGGAATTCTATAAAATCCGACTTTTTGCTATTTTCGATAAGGAATCCGGTTGACCTTTGAAAACATGAAATGATGATTAACTCACGGCGTAATAACAGGTGAGATTTCTCGGGTATAATCCCGGAAAATTAGGAGATTGTAGTCTGCATTTTTTTCTGTCACAGTCGCTGAATATTCGCGAACAGTAAGTCCCCGAGATTAAATCCCCGAGGTACTGTTCGACCATACTTGATTTTGTTGGTTGGCTGTGGGTTGAGGGGTGCGAATCTGCGGCCGTTTCACCGGAAACGGTCATCGATGAATTTTCAAACTCGCTTGTTGTTTGCTGAAACGTCGTGATCGGGTAAACCGTAGTTATCTGCGACATACCTGCGAATGAGATACGAAAATTTCACCCTACGAGATATTTGTTAATGCAACAAATATTTACTCCCGCAATTTTTGTCGCTTTTTTCGCATTTCTTTTCCTTTCGTTCGCCGAGCTCTTTCGCCAAGATCACGCCTTGTTGAAATTGGAATTCAAAGTTCTACCGGCAAATATATATACTGTACATATATACAACCCTGCCGCCAAGCGAAAGAGTAGGAAAGTGCTCTTCATTTCAACAATTGCCCCAGGGGAAGCGAAACTTTTGGGCGCAAAGCGACCCCGCGGCAAAAAGAGAATTTCACCCATTCGTTCGAGGTCTCATAAGTTTACATATATCTGTATACTATATTTATGCGATGAAAATTAACGGGGACTAATTTAAATTTCAACTCGTTGTAAAATTAGGTAAAACTGAACTTTTTCTTCTTCTTTTTCCTCATCTTTTTTTTCTCGTGCTCTTGAGTGAAAAAAAAAAAATTCCCATAACAATTCTAATGGACAGAAAGAAAAAACAAATTATCCATTCGATCAATTTGACGTATACTCATACATCTTGTTTTCGCCTGGATTAAATAACGGAAAATTCTATGTCATCGATCATCTTCAAGAGTCGACTGCAGACATGTAAATTGGAATGAAAAATTCAATACCGACGATCGCTGATTCGATTTATGAATATGGGACGATTTACATGCATAGAAGAGTTAGTTTATCGCGAGACTTCCGTACTCGCGATATTTCTTTTTTCTTTTTTTTTTTGTTACATTATGCGACCCTTTTACATCAATTTTTTAACGTACGACAAGGGGAGAGATGGAGAAACTCACCGACAAAAGGGTTCCCGTATCGGACGACGGCGTCTACTTTACGGATCATTTTGTACTCCATTCTAAAATCGAAGTTGTATCCCGTCTGGTCCTTACTGAGCCTCAAGAGACGCAGGGTAATCGAGACACTTGATGTCTCGCTATAGTAAATTGCAGGTCTCCAGGATGTTCCGCACCACAAACCTCCAACATCGGGACGTTGGACTTCCGCAATTTGCAGGGAACCATCGGGACAACCTTCTGCCGTGAAGGAAACGAAACGTCCTAACGTGAAACTGTCGAACGTCAGCTGAAAGCAGAAAACACCAAGTGATACCATAAATTGCACTTAGACTCTAAGAAGAGCTTAAAATTTTTCGAAATTCAACAGTATTTTCTCTCGAATATGTGTAAGGGATTTTTTTCGGCACTGATGTAAATATCTCATTTTATCCATCATAGACATTTTATACTTGGGGTGAAATTTTTCAGAAAACTTGGGCCGGACATTTCGTAGACAGAGTGACGGATTAGGTTGTCTATTGTTTTTGACGTAAAATGATGGAGAGGAATGTGTTTAGACGATCCTATTTCTTCCGCAAATTCTACTTCTACCCCTAGTGCGAAAAAATCGAAGATGATTCCGCAAAAACAAAGTAAGCTCCAACAGTTTTCTCGACGTTGCGGTGTTTAAATTTCAACCATGATAAGCTTCGAATGAAGACTAAAGTGGCCTTAGTCGGCTTATATCTGTGCGAATCTATAAAATATTCATCCGTTGAATCTAGTCTGTAATTACGTAATTAGTTTTCGTTAAGTTTGAAGTTTATGGAGGAATTGATAATTTCTGTGGTTTCCGCTGCGCGGTGGGATGACTAATCAAGCCGAGGAGTAATTAATTCTGATTCTGATTTTTGTTAAAACTATTGGAACGATTCCAGCTAACTGGGACTTGTTCTTTTTGTCGATGTTTTATAGCGCCCGTTGGATGCGCGATGTGACCTGGTTTCCGTCAATTTCAGGACCTATATTTGTACAGTATATGTAAATAGGCTATATATTGTCCCGGGTTTCAATAATACCGGTTCCACGTTTCATGCATGGCTTCAACGAGGCAAAAAACTATAAAAATGTCATTCCCTAATATCGTAATTTTTCGCACAGTAATTTGTACGTGGGTGTATATGTATAGGTACGCAAGAAGCGAAGGAACAGCCCTCGTTCGAACCAAAGTTTGCTTCGGCAAAATCAGCGTGCAGCCTGGGTGCCAACATTCCCTCACCAAATCAAATACACCGGAGAAAGAATCCTCCCGTGGCACCCGCAGAGAACTTGATGAAGTGATCGTTCCGAGGTTAAACTTCTGGCCGTTAACCCGCGTTTGACGAAAAGCTCAACTAATTGCCCTTCCCGGATGTTGCTTTCGCATGTATTGCAGAAGCCGTGAAGATTTCGAATCTCCAACGGCGTTCATCACCGCGTCAAGGAATATTCCAATTCCGAGTCTCACCGAAAAACGGATACCAAGAGTTTACTTGTAAGCTCTCGCAATTATTTTCAAGTATCGTTTCTGGTCCAGCTTGAATTTGAGCTAAGATTCTTTTTTATAAATTATGGTCGGGGTGTACGATCGATGATCGTAACGTACGTTCAATTATAAATTTTACCTGAACAATATCGCCAAAATTGTCTCCTGGTGCGTTGAACGTGAGTTTGCAGATATAAGGAACCTTGTCTTCCTTAGGTCGATGAAGTTCCAGTTCATAAGTTTTACCAACGTTACCGTAATAAGTTTTGTTGCAAGCTGAAACCAAAAAAAAAGGTACACGTATACTTATATATAGTTGGACTTAAAGTCCATGTACTGTAAATACACGTGAGTCGGTAAACACAGACGAAACACATGGTTGAATTACTCCGCTCTTACACGTTGTTTGTTTTCGATGTTACTTTATTTTTTCTTATTACCCTTGTTTGCACACTTTTAGACTGCACGGCAGTTTTCGCAGAGCTTTTTATCATTCCTTCGTCGTTCGCGTGCAGGAGGGTTTTCTCCGATGCGCTTTCGATCTTAGATATACGATACACTAGACAATAGATATATACTATAGCTATACCTATCTTACGAGAAGGGAAGTTCGAACTTGTGCCAAGTTGTTAACCGAATCTCGTTACTCGTTCCCTGATGTGAATAAAAACAGCATCCCTCGGAAAAATAGAAATAGAAAGATAGAACCGTCTAGATCATAGCGACGCATAAATACGCGATATTTGCATAGGCGCATCTATACGTAGGTACGTAAACGGTGGAACAATACGGTAGTTTGAGTTACAATGAGAAGATGAAGCAAATGCAGCAGGGCGTGAAGCACGGATCACGATTATAATCGTCGGGCAAACAAATGGTGTGTTCTGGTTGGCTTTTGGCGTATGGCTTTGGGCCGATTCTCGGCCGCTTTGCGCACTTTGAGGTCGTCAGATAAACGTACACATTGTACTCGTCACTTTTGGCGAATGGATTCGTGGCCATTTTGCCACCTCCAATTTTCACACCTCCGCAAATTCATGCGTATCAGATCAAGTATTCTGCTCCAGTTAATGACGAAGTAACATTAATTTACACTGCCCATGAAAATTAGCGGGTCACCCTGTTTCCCCTCTGAATGACGTTCAATTTCGAAGCCTCGTAACTGCTCGAAAAATTGGGGTAGAGCGTTGAACAAACAGCATTTTGAAGCTTTAAAGCTTCGCCGTTCAGATTCAGTTTCAAAATGCGTTTTTTTCCAACCCTCTATCCCGAGGGTTAAGAGACTTAGAAATTGGACGTTTTTCAGAGCGAAAATAGGGAGACCCGCTAATTTTTAAGCGCATAAACTGCAACTAGTATTTCCTTTATTTTCGTGCAGCAAGGCTAGACCAATATTGAGACTGGGGAGAAAACCGATTTATGTCGTGATACTCTTCGTTTTAATTTAATCAGGGATTACATGGGTTTATACGTATGTACTTATAGGGAAGCTATACAGCTATGACCATAGTAACGAGAGACGAATAGGAGGAGTAAAGAAAAATCTACCAATGATCATTGGCGGAGGACGAACGTCACGGTATCGATTGAAGGAAAAAGGAGGAAACAGAGAATGAAGGGAGTTTTACTTGAAACCCTGCGAAAGAAATTACGTGGAACCTTATAAGTGATAAAAGTGTGAGAGAAAAACAATATATTAGAATACAGTCGTGCAATCGATATGGTGGCTATAAGTTTGTTGCGACAATGTTACATCTTGCGAATCGAGAGTGTCGACAATACCGCGAAAGCTTTCCTTTTTATTCTGTATGAGAAAAATTGAAATTTATTTATCCGAAAGGAATTATCGGCTGTATTCCACGTGCAAAAATTCCCAGACGTTATACAGTATTTTGCAACCACTCGTCGCGGAAAATGTCGCGCGCATACGCATATAAATATGTGTACATATATTACAGGTGAGTATGTACATGTGATATGAAATATATGAAATGTGATGTAGACAGAATATACATATATACATAAATATGTATATAGTTGCACTGTACCTATACATTTGTACGATATCTATCTACCTATGGAATATACGAAGTAACGCACCGTCAAGAGTGCTTTTTGCCTAAGCCTTTCATGTTATACCAGAACTTGCGGCAAAGGCCTGTGCGATGGCAGACTCCGAGGGGTAAAGGGCGTCGCGACGCTCCGTCCAAAGTAACGTAGGAAGATGGAAAACTGTATGCAATATATGTACCTCACTCGATGGGACTTCGTCGAAATAGTTTCGACATCCTGCTACCGCGTTAAGTTTGCTCTATTATTGATTCAAGAAATAAAGGAATGAATGACAACGAGATTACACGTGTAGTAATCACAAGGCGTGTAATCGTCAATGTTTCGACTGTAACCATACGGATTTTTCGAAAAATGTCAACCTGATTAGGGAAACGAAGTCGAATCAATCGACGATTCTCGAAATTGCGTATTCAGATGAGCACAAGATATGACTAGACGAAAAATTGAGAAAAACAAAAAACGAAGGGAGTGAACTGACGCAGACGTGGTTGGCGAACGTGTGTATAAAAAAAAAAGTATACCTAGTGGGGGTATAGACTGTTCAAATTCCGCCACGAGAGTTACGAGTGAAAAATTGTTGAGAGACAGCGAAGAGAAGTTGCAGCAGCGGCTGCTGCTGTTTTCTTCTTTCAGTCTTCTGTGTCACTATTTTTTCAGCTTGAAATGGCATCCTGAAGGCAAACGAAATGATCTTTTTCAGTTTATTTCTACCGTGTCACCCCTGGAATTCCACAGTTTCTATGTCCACGAACTGTGCACCTGCGGCAGAACCAGCTGCAGTTCCAGTGGTAACCGTATCATGGTCGTTATACAAATGTATGCATCACCCAGAGTTGATATGTGTATATATATACGTACGTAATACGTAATAATGCGACGTCAAGGCATCCCATTGTTAGTCATCTCGTTAAAATATTCATCATTCGCACAGTAGTTTCTCCTCGCATGGCACCTTTGATACGGATAGATGAAATAAAAAATGAATACGAAAACTTATGGTGTGCTATTCACGTACTTTTTTCGAACCGACACTATCCTTTAGTTGAAAAACCGTTCGAATACCAAATTTTCATTACTTGAAAGAAGTTGCCGAGTGCATAAGTGTCGAAAGCGTTGAAAGTCTTCAAGGACCATATTTCCGGCATATTATATTTCGAATTAAAAATCATTTTACTCAACCCGGATCGAATCAGCATTGAATACCTACTTCACAGATGTTCAGACAAATTCGTATCGACAGCGATGGAGAGTGTAAATAAATTAATCAATAAAAAAGAGAAAGAAAGAGAAGCCTGATGTTTGTATTCATACTAAAATTATTCACGAACGATTTCCCAGATTTACTGGTTTCATACACACAACGCAGAACTTTTGAGCAACAGAGAACGACGAGAATTGTCGCCATCCCGTCAGGATTCTAGAATGTTTGATTTCAGGTGCAGGGTACAATTGACGTTATATTTTATTTGCGCTAAGTAATCATATAAACGACTAATTACATCGACACTCATTCCCATTTCGAGTCATTAACCCGTACAAATTATATTATTATTTATACAATTTTTCCTCCAGATGAGCACGTGTGCTTTTGAAAAGTGGATGTGAATATGCAAAAGCTTATTGAAATTAGCATGATTGAAACACCGTTGAAAGTCCCTGGGGATTTTCGGTATTTCACAATCACACGAAATTCGGCAGCGAATAATTTTTTCCCATATGATAATTTCGTTTCACCTCTCGCGCAACGAAATGATTATATGTAGGTCTTTTGCGAGTAATATATACACGTGTAATGTATCTAGTGAGTACGTATAATAAGTATGTATATATGTATAAATGT
The DNA here is from genome assembly GCF_917208135.1 of Athalia rosae. Taxonomy (NCBI): domain Eukaryota; kingdom Metazoa; phylum Arthropoda; class Insecta; order Hymenoptera; family Athaliidae; genus Athalia; species Athalia rosae. Next base: position 10,438,247 of record NC_064026.1, read on the forward strand.
ACAAATGTGTAGGTATACATATATGTATACGTAGAAACATTTCGTGAATTAAAATTCTTCTACCTTAAAATAATGAGACCGCAGAATGTGCAGCACATTTATAAAAGTCAGTAAATATATATGCATACACGTGCAGACAGGTACAGGGTGGTTTTTTTTTTTCAATTGCCTCGGGCTAATATCTCGAAACCTAATAGAAATATGAAAGAACATCTCGCGCAAAACCTGTGGGGTTTAGATTAAAACTATAGACAGATAGTATAGACCATAGATATCGTAATCCTTTTGGTTGAGACGAAAATTTTGCGGTAACTCAATCATTTAATTCGGAAATTTCTGAAAATATGTAATAGAAAAATATTAATATAACCGACGATCAATGAGACTCAAATAACTCACAGCGCATGCGATTCTATAAAAAATCATTAGCAATTATATTGGCAAAGGCTAAGTACCGATATCTCTCCCGGTTACGACCACAAGTATTTGGAAACAAAAAAATCTAAAAAAAAAAAGAAAAAAATCGAATGCAAAAAACCACAGCAATGAAGATTAATAGAATGTCAATGAAAAAAAGGGAGGAGAGGAATAGGTGCGGTGTACAGGCTTCCCGAGCGAAAAATTTAATATATTACACGACCGCGGAATGTTTATGAATCGGATAAAATCTATCCCGAAAAAGGAAAAGAGTAGAGGGAACGAAAGGTAAAAGGAAGAAATGCACAGGGACGATAATGTTATGAGCTATATTCTCGTGTCCCGTGGCGTTCTTGTGCATGAGCTGGCATGCAATATACGTGCGCAGCGTCTATTCTTTTTCTAATTCCGCTTCTTCTTCTTCTTCATCCACATCTCTTCTACGGGCTGAGAATCTGCTTTTGTCTTTGCCTCGTACCAGTGCGGCATATACGGTATGTACGTACGTGTACGTAACTATATCTTACACAATGAGTAGAACCATACCCGGTTACAATACCTACATGCGCGCGTGTAGCGTAGTTTGACCCAAATGCGGGTCAGTTGGCGAACAGCCAGTTTGCAGTGTCTACCTCCATCCGAACGTCAACGGCCTTATTTCGCTTCGATGTGTATATTTTACCATTTTCATATACTTTATGCTCACTCATGCAGCGACCTCCCTTCCTATTCCTCGCCCTGCTGGCCAAATATCCACTTCATCCACGTGATACACGTTTTACATGCTATTTAATATCATAAAACAAAGGTAACCGCGATATCGTCACACATTCTCACCGATGTCAACTGTGAACGTGGAAGAATGTCGAGTGATTGTTAATGTTATTAAAAATTTACCACCTTATATATCCTTTGAATTCCGAATTATGCTACTCACGATCAGCCAAATTCAAGGGCTTACCTCGGGGAGGTCCGGCCGTTTCGGGTCCGACCCTTCAATTTTGATAAGTAGTGCACGAAGTTATGGTATCGTGAACTTGACTCGGTTACTAGCTTTTTACGATCCTTGAAGCTCCGGAAACGAAATGGCTCGTTATTGGGGGGGAGAGAAAAAAATTGGATGGCATTCGATCGTCGTATTTCCTACGCGTATTCGTATTTTTCTTATCTTTGTAGGAACGTGAACCTCTCTCTCCACCTGGTCGCGAGTTAAGTGTGTTTTGAGAGAATAAAATTTCGGCCAAAACTTGAATCTTAGCTCTCCACGATCTGTTGTTATATCCCACTCCCCCCGTCCCGACCTTTTATTAATGTTCCATCTCCCTCGTTCTCTCTCCGCTCTCTTTTAATCGCCAAGGGGCTAATTAGGCACAACTTTTTATACGAGGGATGAAAAACGTGACGTGGAAAATCTTGATATAGGACTGGACCATTTCTCACTCTATAGCATAGAAGCTTTGATTGCGGAAGGGAGAATAATAATGGCCGTGCATACATGCGATACCTGGAATATACATATAGGTGTATACGTAGGACACGTACGAGGCGTCATACTCTACGTAAATCTAGGATCGTTTAAGGGGATAAAGTTTTCAAGATTAAAATTCAGTTGGGATTTCGTGCTCCAATTCGCGAGCATTATTTAAGCGAGCAGCCGTTATCGAGCTGACCTATACGGTCCGCGTCGCGGCCCATATTTTATCATACATGTATACCTTAACGCGTATCATATGTATATGCATATAATATACCCTCGCACCGATTTTGCACTTCGCCTTGCGATTCACACGGGCATCGTCGTGCCCGCACGACTTCAATTATCTCCTCGCTTTCAGCTCTTCTTGACAATCTTCCTTTTCCTCTTCCTCTTTCGTCTTCACTTCTTCTCCATTTCCTATATCCCATTGCTTCGCTCTCTCTCTCTCTCTCTCTCTCGTCCCTGTAGGCTCGACCCGACTCACCATCCACCGCTCAACGCCCACTACACCATTGTCCCGTCACTATACCGTTGTCGTGATTATAATACCGGTGATAATAATAGTCATATAATAATAACAACAACAACAACAACCAACAACAATAATAATAATAACCATCATAACAATAGCGGGACCGACGGCGCAAGGGATGGGGGATAGAAATGAAATACTTTAGTCGCTGGGGTTAAATTTAGAATCTTGAAAATCATCGTCTTGCAGTACCAGCTTCAAATGCAGCCCAAAAAATTCTACGAGTCGGCCTTTTGTCTCCTTTACATTTTGAAATCTCGTTTTTTCTTTTTCATTTCAAAAAGGAAATGAAATTCAAATGGATATCAAGTTTTTTGTTTTTCTAATTATAAGACCAACGTAAGAATTTACATAGTTTACACCGTATGAGAAGCACAGCTGACAATGAGTGTGAAATGGATGTTTTTTTTTTTTTCTTTTTCTTGAAATATACATATGGTAGCTTAAGGTAGACTAAATATATATCTGGGTAGAGGAGGATATACCCTTTGGAATAATCTCTGCCGGTATAGGTGGATGCAGAAAGGGATAGCGTGTAAGCTCTCCTCTTTTAATTGCGGTCGTATGCAAACGAGGCAATTAAAAGATTAGAGCAATTTGATATTCATGCGGTGAATTACTACGCGTGCAGCACAGCGTGTATGACCGTAACCAAAAGTGACGCTTTTCACACGGAATGGTAACCATAACGATAAGGTTTCACGCTTTTGTACGGAGCACGAATTTATCCGACTGGCTGAACTCGATACTGCGCGCTCTCGTTCGATGAATATTACATACGTCTGAGGAAAGAAGTTTTGTGGTAAAAAAATTTGGCTGTAAATGAACAAAAAAAAAAAAAGTCGAAAGTCGCTCGAAACCCGAATTTAGTTTCAACTTTCCGAGTAAAAATTTGCTAAAGAGGAACAACCATATGGTTTCAGTGAATACGGACGAAAAATAAACAAGTACGACGTACGCGATTTCCCATTTTTCTTCCGAATCATGATGAAAGAGTGTATTGGAAAAAAATTGTTGAAATTATTATGCCTGCATGATTCACGAACGACTTTTATCGCGGGAGATTCGGGTATTATATATGTGTTCAGAGCACCGCGAGAAGCTCCCGTAGGATTTAGTAGAGGCGGCACTCAATTGCAGGGCGTATAGAATAGACTATATTAAATTTTCCGCGGTAGAATCGGGGGGTTTTTTCTATCACCTATAACGTACAGCCCTCGCGATCCTTCCGTCTGCGATAACGTATATCCAGTTTCCGCACTATTCCGATCGAACCAAATTGCAGTTAAATTCGTTGCCAAGATAGGTCAGTGCACGAGGTCGTCAAACTGTCTAAAGCGGAACGAATGGCACTGAACGGGGTTGCGACGAAAAAGAATTAACAAAATGAAAACGAAAAGTAGGTGATCAAACCAAATTCAAGGGATCATCGCCTGGGTGATTAAAAAAAATTTTTTTTTCCATACTTCACATTATTGTAATATCGCGAAAAACTGGCAACTCGCCTGCGGCACTTCTTTTCTCCCTTTTCTCTCGATTTTTTTCTCCCCCTCACCGGAATGAGATGTACATACATAAATTTTCCTCGGCTATACCAAGGTTTGAATTGTTTTCGAAAAATACGACGTCGAAATTCGGATTTCTATTTCAGTCACGTCGCATTTCCCGGGCTCACGGTTTCTCGCACGGTTTAGGCGCATAGAGTTTAAAACGACGAGGAGTTCCGCCCGTGACCGTCTGAAAGGAAGAGGGAAAGGGGAGGGAAAAAGTTTGCGCGTCGTTATCGCACTTTTCGAAGAAATCGCATCCTACCGAAAAATGATCCAACTTCAAATCGGGACGCCGAATGAAGCAAAGAGTTCGCTTACGTCTCGGTTTACCTGGACACCGCGAAGCGCGTATGCAACTATACAGTTTCCGTAGGTAAATAAATGTGATGCATGTACATCCGATTCCCAGGGGAGGAATGGGTGTGGAGCGGTAGCCTCGGTAGTACCGTTTTCAATGGAAAATCGCAAGGGGTAAAAATTTTCCCATAAAATTGGAACGATTTGAGCGTAGAGCGGACGACGTGCAGCGTGTCGCTATATATTATATCGGGTGGTGAGCGTCGCGACGCCTTACTCGCACGTCCTACCACGGTCCCAGCCATGCAATCTCAACTGCCACGTCGACAATTTCCGTTCCCGTCAGGGGAAAAGGAGGGACAAGTAAGCGCAAACTTAACAACGTAGGTGGTATCTGGGGGGCGAAGGACCGACGATGCGGCGAGTGGCGCGGCGAGAGACAAGGGACGAGGTAAACGGGGAAAATAGGGAAACGGGACGGGGCGGCGGGGGAGAAAGAGATACCCACATTGAACGGGCGCAGAGCCAGATTTCTGGGCGAAAGCCTGAAAGCAGCGAACTTTACTTCGGAAGCGATACCTTCGAATTAACGAGTTAATTAACCAGCTGTGCGCTGATATAACCGCCCCGAACCACCTGGAGCTTAAGATACTAAATTCAAACGGGGCACCGTTTTGTTAGGGGAAAAGCTTGCGGGGGTAGTTGCGCGGCGGCACTAAAGAGACGCGTAATATATACCTATGTAGTACATGAACGCCATTGACCAGGTTTTGAGTGCCACATTAAAGGGGAGAATGTCTTTAAAGCCTTATACAAATGCACACAAGCTCAACGAGAGCATTTCTTTTGCTCAACCATTGGAAATTACAAATATATCTGATATCCTTGAAAATCGATTGCAATAACAAATATGAGCGCGGGAGGATTTTCACTGTGATTGAATACCGGGGTTGGACTTGAACCGGCACAATATCGAAAATTTCATAAACGAACGTTTGTTTATTTTTTAGAAAAAATCAGGCGCAAGTTTTCGCAACGGGGTTGTAGATGAAATCGAAAACTTTTCAGCTGCGGTAGCTTCAGATATTCCCGTTGCCCGCTGAGGCTAATAATGAATTTTGCACATCAATTGCGCGAGTGACGTACGTACAGGCGAATACGTACGTACGTTGCAGCTGCAGTAGCAGCGAGCGAACCTGACAATGGGCAGAGCGGAGCTTATTGTTGAATGATGTGTCGATACTTTACAAATTACGATAACAAAGAACTCTTCAGTTTCACATTGACGATTCCGCTTGCGAGACAAAAACGCGGCATCAATTACACCGTTCGGTAAAAAGAGGCACAATGCAACCCCTGCCAATACCCCGCTGCTTTTGCTTTTTAGCTGGAGAAATCACGTCTCTGGATTGGTTCGGTGCGCCCGTAATTACGAAGTACTTCATCCTACCTGTAATCTATACGCATAGAAAGTTCGCGCTGCGGTGCGCGGATAGAAAAATTGATAATAGCGAAGAAAAAATTTTTTTTTTTTCAACTCAACCAATGCCGCGATTGAGTTTAAACTATGAGCTGTTCTCGTACCCTTTATTTCGAATGAATGGTTCGATAATTTCGAGAACGATTCGGCGTATCGGAAGAAAAATCATTGTAGCTGGTTACGGGAGCTGAATGGAATATACATGTAAAATTGAAGTGAGGAAATTTTCGAATCTAGAGAAATTATTCGAGGAAATGTTACCTCATTAGAAACCCGAGGGGACACAGTGTTCGTACAACATGCATTAAACATAGGGTGTAAATCAGCAGTTCAAGCGCGCCGCGGTAGAACAAGCCATCACGGTCGAACGCCTCAGTGGTCTCATCCGCGACGCCGTAATATAGGTATATTATATGTGTGCTGCACATACATATACCTAGATTTAGACATGAACGCACACGCGTACGACGAAAACTGAAGCTGTGCGGTCGACGAATCGCGTTGAGAAGTCAAGCGCGGAGGAGACAATTCGTCGGCTGACAAAGCGTAGTGGAGTTGAACTACTGACCGTCCCGTTGCACTCCTATCCGCCGATGTACGTACGGAGATATTTCTCAATGGGATCCACGCGATGTGGTGGGCTTCGAACCGATTTTACTGTCTAATCGTAGCGAAGGTTTTATTTTTTTTTGCTCAGAGTGGCAAGATTTTCGTTCGCGTCGATCACCGATCGCTAATTTGTTCCGATTGAAAATCGCAACGCTCCAGGAGATCGGAAGACATATCCGTCGACTCCCTTCCGGGACTATTTCGAATCAGATTTTGCAACGCTGTAGAAATTGAATTTGTAAATTTAGCGGATAGAAGCGAGCTTACTTACGTGAACATTGTCGAACCTCGTCCGTAGAATCGCCGCAATCGTCGAGGCCGTTGCAAACCCTGTTGAGGGGTATGCACCTCCCGTTACCACAGTGAAATTCGCTCTGTTGACAGCCAGATAATGCCCTGACGAAAACGCAAGTGAAGAGAATCGTCCTCCACATTTCTGTAATCGAACAAAAATCGAAACAATGATCGTTAATTTTTCTTCATTTTATTATTCTATAAATATTCATTCGGACGAATAACTTTCAAGTCGTGCAACGGTACCGCTGCATAACCGCGGCGCAAAGTGCACCTACACTTTCAACGAGCGTGAGTTTTGTTTTTGAGAACGAACACACTCGGGTTGGATTATGTGTACGTATACGGGGGTTCTTCCCAGAGATATAAAATTGATCGCCAACCGTGAGCGGTCGCGGTTCGGAAAACATCTTTATGAGAATACGGAACGCCACCCCGTAGTCGTATATAGGGTTCTCGTTGACGTTCGACGTCGACGCCTCCCAGTAGTCAGCAGTTCGCCGGTTCCACTTCGGTCTTACGATCGCGTCGCTCAAGAACGGATGAAGCCGCGTCTGAGGTTCATGGTCTCGAAGTAAACTCATAAACGTTTCCCTCGACGTTTCCCCACACCGACCGCGATGCGACTCATTGTCAGTTCATCCGAACCGGCGAATTTTCACCCTCGAACACGGAAGTAACTCCTCCCAAATACCTCGCTGTAGATACGCGTTATCAAAATGCTTATTCACCGAGCCAGCAGGGCTACCTTTTCATAAATTTCATAAAGAACACCTCGATTGTTAACATCGTTGTTACGATCCGACGGTGTCGAGTTATTATTTCAAAGACTGACGGGAGTAAGAATGAAGGAACGAAATCAACGCGAAAGGTTCGGGGTAAAGCTCGAGTCGAATTGGTACGAAGTGCCTACGTACTAGTGAAATTGATGGAATTCGTAGTACAATTATTTCAGTGTAAGTCTAGTATTGCCGCTGATGTATGTTTCATTTGGCGAACGGAACGGTAGAGTAGTTGTAAGTATATATGTAAGCTGGAAAAGCGCACGGGTCTCGCAACGTTTAGTTTGCTTGAACTGCAGGGACTCAAAAAACGAAAAATAAAAATTACAGCCCACCCGTATCGTTTAGAACTTTGGTCGCTGCTGTTGAGAGTTGCTAAACCTGCAGTAGTGGAAGTTTTGCGTGGCAGGGGTTCGCTCCTAACGCTTAGCCAAACAGCAAAAGTGAAATATACGACATCCGGAACCGTACATTTTGGTGTAACTGTATGTACCTATAATTACTACTCTACCAGATTTAATTTTTGCGGACTAAGCTCTTCAGGTTCCGCTGCGAGGGGGAGAACAACTCGACACTTAAAAATTCCAAAGTGTTTTGGAAATGAAAACAAGTAAATTAATGGGTCTGAACGGAGCTGCGGAGAATACGTTCTTCAGCTGCATACGTTACATACATACGTTCGATATTAACACACGGAATGGGATAGAAAAAAAAATTCCGCCCAATCTTTTCAATGTGAATGTAAGTTACACGTATCAGTGAGTCGTGACAAAACATCTTTCGGTAATAATAAAATTCGTTCGTTTTGGTACTTTCAAAAATTTGAAAAATCTACATCAATCATCAACGTGAAACACGCTTCGGATCAAAAGACACGAAAAAGTTACTACCATCGTTTCTTCGTTCGTTCACCTTTTGTTGAAATTTTGAAGGAAGTCGTTCTTTTTGCCGTCTCATTTCTTTCCCACTTTTTCCCAATTAGATTGCTGTTTCCCAAATATACTGGGAATATCGAGCATGGATGATTCAATCGTAGATTGTAGCGATTTCAGAGAACGTAAGAATTTCGAAAAACATATGCATTATGCAGAGGTATTACCAATTATTTATAATTGAGAGTACTACTCGATTTAATTTATGGAACATTTCTCATGGGAGATATAATTCGTTAATCCCGATGTACGCGGAGAATTAAATAAGAAGAGGGGGGGGGGGGGGGGGAGCGGGGAAAGTTTGAAATTAAAAGCATTTCTAGTATCTGCACAAGGGATAAGAAAATCCCGGGATCACTGTAGCGCGTTGAAACGCGACGCCCGCAGCTCCTTTTCGTTTCTACAGACTCCTCAACTAGCTTCACGAGATGACGACGACCCTTAGCTTTCTGCAGAGGCGTCGTAGTCGTTTTCCATCCCCCTACTTCGTCAGAAATGAGATAGCAGACATTTCCAAATGAAATTACCCCAGGGCCACGACGCGGAGCGTGAAACTCCCCTCATTTTACATGGAACCTAAGTATATCCCACTTTCTTTCGGTTTCTCTCTTTTTATCCAGCTCTGCGTCGCTCTTTCTGTCCCACAGTGTTACGGCTCGATGTATGGGTATAAATGCCTTCGCCGTGTACACCGGATATTACATTGCGTATGCAACAGCGGTAGAAAAGCTGTCGCATAACAATTCAATTGGCTCGGAGGAAAGCAACCAATTACACCAAATCTTACGTCTTAATCTTCGCACGTTGAAACTGTGTGCTTCAGTGTATGCGGAGCCACCGATACTGAACTCGCGTCTCATTTAACCAATCTAATCGATGGAGAAAATTTTAAAATTCTACCGTCTATCTTCAATTTTGCAGAATTTTCATGTTGAGTTCCTCTTTTGTGTACCTATTCATCTTTCCTCTTCATCTAAATTTTCTATGGATTGCTCACCACATGTAACTTTTTAAATCCTCGATCGAAGAGTAAAAATCGCTTGAATCTATTGGTTATAAAAAAAAAAAAAAAAAACATAGGTCAAAAAAATTCGAAACCGGAGCTCATCCGCAGCGACCATCATTGCACGTACAATTTATTCCTGTGAGCCATTATTATATTGGAGAAAAATTGCGGAGCCATATCTTGACTTATTTCAGCGCCATATTGAATTCAGCATATAATCCCGGCTTTTTCACGCCGCGGCGTCTTTTGCTTCTGGAAAAAGTGGCTGATATGGGAAGACGGGACTCGCTATTGAATCGGTACTCGAACCCGATCTCAGGACCTTTTACCTCTATCCTTTTTTTTCACGTCGATTTTCTTTCGTAACCCTTATTTTTCATTTCTTTCGCAGCGAAGAGTTATTCGAAGGGTTGGTCGAAAACGAAAAAATAAACTTCAGTCGGTCTGTGTACGATCCTGCGGGCAACTCTTCCTCTGGATTAATCCGCCCTCGAGTAACGTTAGTGTTACCATAACTTGAACACAATGCACCACGCGTTACGTACATTCTATGGTTTTTCCCCCTTGTTTATACGATTGAAGAGGGGCGCAAAAATCATTTTCTTCATTTTTTATAATTTAACAACTAATATTTGAAATACGTTTGTTCAATATTCTAGTAAATTAATTACACAACTACGTGCTAGTAGAAACTGCAGAACTTTTAATTAATTGCACTTGATATCCTCATCTGTTGCAATGACGTTTTCTAACTGGTAAAGAAATTTATCCAAAGGGCACAGCTGAGTACACCCTGGTATCTGCATAACGATAAACTTCGGAGGGATGCCGAGATAGTAGATCACCTGAAGAAAAAATAATAATCAAACCGAGCTCATGCGATTTCGAAGACCTTTCGAAAATTTGGACGATATTCAGGGGTAATCAAAATTCAAATCATTCGGACCATGGCAATGTATCTTGAGATTAATTTCTTTGATAAATTTAGACAAACCTTGACGAAATAATCGTTCTCGTATTCCAAAAGCTCAATGATGACAGCGCTGGAATATTGGGGAAAGCGGGAATCGTATACTCCAAGAGTACTCAGGAGACCAGCGACGTTAAGATCGTGGGCAGAGTAAAGGAAAATTTTTCTGCCATCCGGTAGGCTTCCGTTTCGATAACTCAGGAAATCGTCGGTAATCTTGCGCAGTAACATTCCTAGAATATAGGCTTACTTTACTCCCGACTTCAACATTCAACGACATGCCTAAGATATGGTGTTCGACGAGTAACGTGGGAAACTAGAAAAGATGTAACCCACCTCCCCATAATCTCTTCAGCTCATCATTGCCTTTAAATGCCTCAAGCCTCAGACTGGCAGCATCTTCCAGTCGACCATTTGATAAAAGTTCGGTAGCCCATTCTGGAATATCGAGCCCCATTTGCAATTGCGTGATAAGAGTACTGTGGAGTACAAACAAATCATCGGCATTCATCGACGATTCGCCGGTGACTTTTTCAAGAAATTCCGTCAGATTCTTGTGCTCGGCTAAGCGTTCGCGAAATTCCGCACTGTTCAGATAACGATTGGACTCAACGATATATCTGAAGAGAGAAGAAAACCGTTGGATGAGAATTCAAAGACGCGAACGGTATGGATGAATTTTGCTCAGCGAATAAATTTTAGCAGGCTGAACGTCAACCGTGGCATCCCCTCACTAACTTAGGACACAGATCGGAACGCAGAACCCAATCCTCCTCCTCGTGAAAGTATACGGTGGGAATCGGTTGCCAGTCCACCCCGTCCTTCCATTGCTGAATCGGTGCTGGAGGAAAAAGACCGTTCAGAACCATTTGAAGCGCCATTTTCGTCCGGTCGTAATCCGTGCTACGACCTTCGAGCACATCGGGGTAATAGAGATCACCTAGGAACTCATCGTACTTCAATCTTAGCGCCTGTCCAAGTTTAAAAACGCGCATTTTTCCTTTCTATGAAAAGAAGAAAAAAAACTAGGTCAGTCAGTCGAAGTGGCCAGTTGAGAATCGGGAGGGCTTGATTTTTCAAAATCAAATACCAACTTACATTCGTCAGACCACCTAGACCAACTGGAAAGTAAGTGTAATTCTGATACGGATCGTTCGGATAAGTTCCACCTATGCTTGGGTCGGGAGTGCGATCACCGTGCCTGAACAACTGACCCACGAAACCAAAAAAATATATAAATTGATAAATTAATAAAAACCAGGTATTCCGAATAACGGGATAGCTGAGCATTTAGGTTGTTCTTTTTTTCGTCGGCGACAAAAGTGCAAGTTGCAAATTTCTCACGATAACATATGCTGACTACGCATTGAGAGTATTCCATGGATTACAAAAAAAAAAAGTAGCGTCCGTAATCTTATACTTACGACACTCAGCAGTTTTACTTTAGCCTCATTTTCAACTGTGTCACCGAATACAACTTCTTTGTTCATCACTATGCACCAACACACGAATGCTAAAACGTTCTTCATGATTACCAGCTAACTCGACACAATAAAAAATTGAATCTTGATGTAAGCGAAGTCGATCCACCCCGATGAATGATAGATTTCGGAGTGAAAAGGAGAAACTCTGCGCTGGTATTGTCAATTCTCCAGGCGAATGGTTCAACGATCAATAATTACGTACTATTTTACAAATCTGTTCAACCAATTGTGAGACAAGAATCTATTGTAGAACGAACAAGACTCGAGCTCGAGAACGATACATTCAACCAGCTGTACGGAATAGCTTATAATTGAAATACTTTGCAATAAACGCTACACCTTGCCGTCAAAAACTATCCATCATGATTTTACCAGCTGACAAGGTCGGACGTTAAAAAAGTTACGATAATTGTATGACATCATCGTTGATAGTCTTCATTTAGTCACAAATTGCACTTTTATCACTTCAACGAAATTATTGTTCGTATCTCTTCTCATAGGAGCCTTTTAAAGGAGATTATCAGCCTGCAGAGAATCACCATGACGTAATGATAATTGCCAATATATGTGTTTTTAAAAATTATTAGCATTCATGGAAATGCGAGAAATGCCGTATGAACGTCGACCGTAATTATTACGAACGGTATTGAAATCTTGCGAAGTGTTCGAGAGAGACTGCCGATGTTCCGTTTCTGGGTACCAAATGAATGCATATAACGTACCCTGCTTGTCAGTCAAATGTACGCGATATCTACAACAGCTGATGCCGCGTAAACCTGATTCTATGGCTCGTCCGTCTGGTTTGTTGCACAATGGTCCCAACCAATAATCTACCTGTTTTTTTTTTTTTTTTCGCACTACGCCATCAAACGCAAACATTTTGGTGCGCGGATGGTATAGGTGAGCGTTGGATCATGAAATACGAAATTTTTTCGCGACGTTATCGCAGCATTGTAAGTTATTGTTTTCGATAATCTTAGGTCCCAATTTAGTCATGTCGCAGAATGCTTTATCTATTTGTAATTTGAACAAATTCATTCGATTGGACATTATTTTTTTTTCCTCGTGCCTGCAGCGTGAAAGCTTTTCAACTGCGATATACTAACTTGCGAGTTATGCGGAATAGAGGGAATAATTTATTTAATTTTTCCCCTAACTTTTCGAGGGCATCCCTTAATTCTGCGAAATATCCTTTGCCGTAATCATTGCATATTTCTAAGCTGGCGCAGAATAATCTGAGTGATAAATTAGATCTTTTCTATTCCGATCATCGGAGAGTGCATAATTATGGGGATTCCAACGTTCCGACATAATTCGTACCTTGGGATTGGTTTGAGACCATTATTGGCCTTTGCTCGAAGCTGCGTTGGCTCGTTGCGACGAGAGCTCTCTCAGCCGCAAGCTTCTCCGCCGAGGCGTCGATTTATAGTGAATTCCTTATCTCTGGTAAGGTTGGTACGTACTCCTAAGACTAGCGATAAGACGGCATAATCGCGAACGTAAATTTCAGGGTTCCATGCCCGTAAGAGAACGAACCTCCCTTGAATACCAAGTTATGCAGCTTTTGTTGTTCGGTGTAAATAGTTACCGTGGGTAAACTATTCACACGAGACATTCTTCGAACCGTATAGGGCGAGAATTCAGAATTCGTGATTCAGGATTCAGGATTCAGGATTCAGGAATGGTCGTTCTACAAATTGGTTGACATCCTTCGCGGGCCCGAAGTTGATAGTTGCGGAGCGAAGAGAGTCGCATGAGTTCGGATTTTTAACATTGACGCGTGTCCAATTTTACAGAGAATCTAAAACCAATAGCAACAGCGGCATCGTCAGTAGCCACTCATTGTCGGAGGGGGGAAAAATGTAAAACGCGAAGCAGACTTTTCACTCTTACCGTGTCGTCGCGAGTCGCGATATATGTAAGGGAATCTTCAATGTTACCCTTGATACTCGCACCCTTTTACGCGTCCATTAATGTTCCTGCAACCCTGCAGCACATGTAAAGCTGTTTCACATTCCCTACTTTGTAGTATTTGAAAAAAGGCTGCAGGAAGTTGCATCGAGATTGCACGATAACATTAGCTACACTGAAAGAAATGAAGAAAAAAAAAAAAAAATTCTTCAATCACTTCTCTAGCTACGCAACCCTTGACTCAGGGGTGAAACGCGTTGATTGCTTCAGCGATACGGCCTTGGAAAAAATTCTTTCTTCATATATTACAGCAAAAATATGAAGAAACGGTGGATTTATAAATTCTCAATTTTTAGGCGTTGGTGGCGATGGATATTATAGGTGGGATTTAAGGGCCACGTTATATCTTTGATCTGGGATTGGTTGAAAATAAATAGAAAGAAACGTTACGACTTTGAAGAGGGTTATTTCGACCGGCGGGAGCTTCTTCTTGCAATCTTGTTTTAGAGCAATCGACCTATACTTTTGCAGGCCCCATTCAACCTTTCCGGCCTTCTATATGCCGGCACAGACTTTTATGGGATGTGTGCGGGCTGCGAAGGTTCTAGTATAACCTTCGTAAAAAGGGGCGGATATATATTCTATGTATAGGGCGTTCCGCGTCAACTCGAGCAACGCTTGATTCTCACGATATTTATTTTTCCGTCGGAAGAGAAATTTTCTATTACCGTAGAACTTAAATTACACTACAGTTTTTTTTTTTATCGAATTTCGACCCATATTATCAGTCGTCAAATGGGAATGACCAAAGGTTTTTTTCGAGTTGTGAGGTATTTGCTTTCTTTTTAATTGAAAGTTTCTATCACCTCGTTCTATGAACGTCGCCATATCTTTCGTCGTTATTCGAATGACGATCAGTAGCGCGAAAAATCGGTTATCTCCTCTCATTATCTCGCTAAAGTTTCGCATTTTTTTTTAGGGCAAATATTATGCAGATATTCTACCTGTGTGAAAATATCTACGGTTCTTTCCGTTCGTAGATTATACTCAACGTAATCATATATCAGCCTACACGCGCGGTTTATACATTCCACATTTGCTGCAAGGTTACAATATAAAGACACATGATGGTTTCGTCTTTATTACGCAGACACCGTAAGGTGACACGGTGTATAAAATACATACGAATATGATATAGTGATATAAGTAGCTATAGGTATTTAATATTTTCGATGTGGTACGTTCTTTCTTTTTCCGCAATACTCTACATACCCCGCAGTAAACCAGGCGCGGGATGAAAAAAAAAAAAAAACAAAAACGCAAGAGGGAAAGACGAAATGGATATGAGACAGGTTCTGAATATAACTCAGAATTTTCAACCCTCCGGCATCACCGCGTTCTCCAGGGAGGTAAAATCCAACGACACCTTTTCTCGTGACCTTCCAGGTATAAAATAATTCGTTACTGTATTTTTCACTCTCTCCTTTTTTTCGGTTTGTATCTTTGCTAATGTTCATCTCTATTAATTATTATACTCTCTTTTTCATGCGGACGTATAAGTGCTTAATACTATTTCCACGAATGATTTTGGTTGGTTGTGGTTGAGGCTCGATGTATAACATGTATTACGGGACTACGTACGTCGTACATGCTATACTTATACAATACCTATGTACGGACGACCGCACTGATCGCTCTGATATACGAGTTCCAGTAGCAGTGTGTATGATGAAGAGGGAAGTAGCTGCGGTCGGCATTTGCTGGACAAAACCAAAACCAGCAGCAAGCAGCAGCCCTTATTCCCTGTGCAGTATAAGAGAACTCGAGCTTTTCTACGTCTCCCTTTTCTGACAAATGTCGAATTTACTCTACCCATGCGGCCTATATACCTATATACTTATCTTGCGGCGGACGTTATTTCCCAGCTCATGGATCATCGAGTGGGTTGGAGCTATACGTACATCGCAATGCTCCGTGGTTCTATATCCTGATCCTGCTGCCTTGCGCAGAGCCAAGAATAGGAGATAATCCAAATCGGAAAGAAACGCCCGAAGAGAATTCAAAAATAAAAGGATGACGATGGGACTCGGCTCTGCTCTAATCCCTTGAATCGTATATGTATAATACATTCAATCACATTATGCGTAAAAAATCACTACAGCCGCTTTTGTAGAATAGGCCTCGATCAGATTGTAGTTGAATTTAATAAAGATCCTAACTACGAACATCGCGTAAATGTTGAAATAGATAGTGGCATAGATGCACACAATATTCCTAATAAAAAGGTGCTTCTAAATCGTGAAATATATTTTTCACGATAAACGATTACGTCACACGTACGATAAAAAATATCTCCGTACAACAAAAGAAATAAAGTTCTTCTAAAAATGTTTCAAAAAATCGATCAGAGTTTTCCGTATTGTGATTCGAATAATCGATGAATCGAAAGACAAGAGGAAGAATAAATGAAAATAGAGCAGCTTTTCCCGGTCACAGCGATCGCGCGGAAATTCGATTACCGTTTCAAACGTTTAGAAAAACGTTCCGTAGGTGTAATGCGAACTACTTAGGCAAAAGGCTAAGCGCATTATTAATATACGCAATGTATGTCGCCGGGAAAACTAAAAAGCGGAACAAAGTTTAAGCGGCTTTTCTCCGCTTTAGTTGCCGCCATAGATTTCAATACACCTACGGTCGCCTCTAAAAAGTCTCGCTGATCACCCCGAAACATTTTGCATTTACGTCCGCAGTGCGAACAACATTTGTAGAAAGATGTTAGTGTCCAATCCACACACATATGTTGGACATGTACAATGCGAAGCATATAACATCGCTCGAGTCGTGGTAAACTTTGATAATCGCGAGAACCGTTATATTTTCATTTCGCGGTGACGTCCTCGTACTTTACTTGCAACCGATCAAGTTGCGAACGTTTAATACCCTCGAGGCTCCGTTCCGCTGAATGTTATACATACGACGTACAATTTCTTTTGGATTTCATATTCTCCATTGTTATGCGAACAAGTTATCTCAGAGGCGCATGGCAACCTATCTGTCCATTCGCTTTTTCCTCAAATTCCTCGAAGATATAAAGAATAAGGATCTTCGAAGCCAAACGACGAAGCAGGTTTCATTTATTTCTTTAGATTTCTCGTTATTATTTTTTATTCTTGAAAATTTCCTGACATCCTTACAGAATAATAAGTATCCCTTATGCGTCACTGGAGGGTTACAAAGCCGGGGAGCGTATCGTGATAATTTTTAACGAACCCGTATTAATCCTAAGAAGAACAAAATTAGGGGATCAGTTGGCCCGCCTTATAGCTGGGAAGCTGGAAGCTGGGCGCATAAGACAGCGTTAGATCCCGTTGTAGCGCCCATTCGGGACTCTGCTCCGGTATGGGTTATCTCTTCTTCGGATCGAAATATCTGGTAATTCCTCCCGGAAATTTCAAGGGAAACGTGGTTAAAGGAGATATACCGTTATATTATTTTATTTTCTTCAACTATTTTATCTCGTTTCCAAAATTGAATGAAGCAGAATATTCCAACGACTTTTATCGGAGTAGGAAAATAATTCATTCAATTTCGTAACGATCTTTTATTTTAGTTTCTTTCTCTCGGTGAACAAAAATAGGAAATCTCGTTCACTTTCATACCGTTCAAGTATTGCAATGTACCTTTGAAAGCGTACATATATCTACGTTCGAAAAATCGGAACGATAAAAATCATCCCCTTTTTCTTATTCGTAGTTCTGCCGATGGGCATACGTAGCACCGATACGGTGCATTTGGATATGCGTGGATCAATGACGGATGAACAAAAAACAAAAAAGAGTACGATGAAAAATTAAAGTTTCGTTGGTTTTGTTTATTTTTTTTTATAGATTTTTCGTTCGGGCTTTGGTCGGTAAAACGCCAGGATTTTTTTTATAAATGCTGACATCCGTAAAACACCGTGAATTTGAAAGCGTTTTTTAATCCTAGCCATTCATGGTAAGAGAATTACTTATTTTCATTCTCATACAAACTGAAACAATTACGAGCTTTTATTTCGCTCTTGGAAATTCAGAAAATCTTTATCCGTCGCTGCGAGATACCAGCTTGCAAAAAGGGTCACCAAAAAGTCGCTACATATAAGCCAGGGTGCAGACAATGAGCTATGAAAGGGTTTCTGCAAAAAAATGTAGAGAGATTTGAAATTTTCGAAAAACTAACGGAAGGTTTTGCTCTTCTAATTTTCACCGACTATCGTTATCAACAGTCCGTACGGTCTGGGGAATAGAAACCGCGGATCAAGCCTGATCAAAGAAGATCCTGATGATCTATGTATATGTGGGTATAAAGGGATACGTTATGTGTATGTATGGCATGTAAAGGCGATCCGCACGGAGGAAACCTTCAATGTGGGTTTAGTGGCTTTCGCTTGGCCAAGACCGCCGCGCCGGTGTCGCGTTCTCGTCTCGTGTAATCGTTTGAACTTTGAAGAGACCAACCATGCATATACTTATGCATTAGGCTGGTCGTGGCGGTGTTATCTGGGTGGTTTTTTTTTTCTTTTAATTTCGCGGCTCCCTATAGCTCAAATGTCTGCAATCAAATTGAAAATAATGCTCGATTTTTCCCATTTGAATAACATTTTTGGGACTTGACGGTAATTGTTTGGTTTCCATTACTGTGCTGCTCCGAAATTCAAAAACCACCCAGATATACACGCACCCACTATGATACCTAGGTACAGAAAATGCCTCTATAGTTCAGTACACCGCAAATTGACGACGCCCACGTCTGTTGCGGCTGTATATACTGGCTTATCATTATTATTTCTAGGACCATGATTATCGTCATTATCATTGTTATTATACTTGCAGTGGCTGGTATCAAAACTGTTGGACATACGGGTACGTGTATGGACATACCTACAATATAACGTCGGTCAATATGTACACGATATATCAATCTCCGGGGTATCGGGATATATACATGTGGATTAAAAATTATTTGAACACACAACGCGCTATAGGTGTACCCCGCACATATGTGTATGTATCAGGCAAATAATGTCAGACATCACTCTTGTGAATTGTAGAGCTTTGTCGATTTTGGAATTATTTTGGTTAGCGCTCGTTAATTTCACTGGATATTATTAGATTTGGATATAAATTCACATTAATTTGTTGCTTAAACATAGTTCTGCTATATTTAATCAAATTATTACAAATAACTATGTAATATTCTGTTCGTAAACACTGCAGATTACCGTGAAAGCAAGCGAAGAAAAAGAGAATCCGACAAATAACGATAACAATCATGGTTATAAAATATAACAAGGGTGTACGCTAAGATAAAAGAAATCTTTCAGACATGCAATACTGGAACCACCATTTCGGTGTTCCAACACGATACAACATATTTACAAACATTCGTAGCGTATGTTGAAACCAACGCGAAACATGGAGGATTCAATTTTTCGAATCACCCCATGTCACCGCAAAAGTTTTCGAAATCTTTGGACTCTTGTTCGATAAGTGTTCGGATCACGAGCCAAGTGATTTGCCGTCAAATCTCTCATCGTCAGTTCCAAGCCACGCTAACTAATGTCCATGGTAGTTTATTATTTCCATTTAGACGCTGCGATCGCGAATTGAATTGCCGAGTTCACGGCTGATAATATGCAGCGAGTGATCCTCGATCAGGGTAACAGTTGCCCGCGCTACTCCCGATCAAGGATATAAAAAAAGCACCGCCGAGAAGTGGCAGATCCTGGTTTCCCCTATCGTCTTTTCGTTAAATACAGGGTGGGTCTATCGAAACTCCGAGAACGGGAGGAGTCTCTTTTATTAGTTTTCATGCCCAGTGAACGCGGGGCACGTGAGAAACGTGGGGAGAACGAGTGAAGTCGACTCAACATTTATACGATGTAGCATGCTTAATGAATGAGGAAATCTGTTGTGGAGGTCAAGCGCACATCCGCACAAATCAAGCACCTTCTCGGAGTTTGGAAAAACTCACCCTGTATATACCTATGTACACTTATGTAGCTTTCCCGCGCCCTTTCTTTTTCGACAAAGTGTTCCTCTTTGTCACGTTCAATGAAATTGCCACCCCACGCGATTCGAACAACGGATAATTTTTTTTTTTTTTTTTTGTTTTTTCTCCCCTCCTGCCGTGTAGAGTTATATCACCCGTATATTTGGCGAATCTTACAGAATTAAGGGGAAAACCGGAGAAAGAAAACATTCAATAACATGTATACCGTTCCCAATGTTAGCCTACGTATTGATAAAACAAATAAAAAATTTGCACCTCGTGGACAAATGTACAGAGAGAAAGTATGAAAAAAGTCATCGGAATTATAGAGCGTATTAACGGTAATTACAAACGATACACGTATTTCTTGTAATTATAGTATAGATGATTATTATTGAAAGAGTAACTGTATCGGACGAAAATATGGTGACGTTTCCGAATTTGGACCGTGTCGAGGAATAATTCGGTTGTCGGGACGTGTGTCAATCGATCATTCAATACGTCTGTCAGTTGATACGCTGCAGCTCTATACCGTGCAGTGTGCAGGTGACGAGCAAAGAGAGGAGAAAATCAATAAAGGGTGACCGGCTAACGGCTGACCGACGATTAGTCTAACAATAAATCCATCGCGGACTTTGCCCAATTTCTGTTTAATCGGTTATTACCCGACATGCGGCTCGACTGTACGCGCTCTGAATATATTACCGCTGGTCTCCATGATCGAAATACCCGCGCTCCGGTATTGTCATTTTCAGGGACTGTTATCATGATGAAATCGATACACGAGACACAATTTTTTTTTTCCCGTCTACTAGGAGGTGGAGATTTGAGAACTTTGTGTTTCGACCCTTATTTGGGGAAGGTCAGTATCGAGGAAAGTTGCGAATAAGCTATTAGAGAAAGTCAAGGAGTGAAGATCCTTGAAAATTTTGTGGCGTGACAATCGGGCCAGAAACTTTATTTTCGACTTTCCCATTATTTATCGCTAATCAAATCAATCGTGTACGATATTCCGTTATCCGTAACGTTACTAGTTGATCGTGAAAAACAGAATACTTTTCTCGGCTTGACGTTCGGCAGAAAGCGAGACACGCAAATTTTTCATGTCACATCCCATTAATTCCGTCTCTAATTTTCCCGTCAGCAAAATTAATAGATAACAAGTTATGATTGTAATGTTATCGTTGGAAATTGAAGTATAATCGAAAAGATAATCAATCTTCTGTCGTCTGGTATAACTTTGTTCCTTTTTTTAATTATTTTTAACTGGATATACCTATAAACAGGAATCATCGGCCTCATAATCTATTCCAAGAGACTACCTAATTTTTAATTCAACAAAAAACTTTCCAAATTCGAGCGGAATTTTCAAAGAATGTAAAACTAAAATGCGGACGAGGTCGTTTGGAATGCACAGGACAGAATAGAAAGGAAGAAAAGGAAGATGGAAGGTGACCTCGTTTCGGTTAACCTCAACGTCCTGAAAGTATTTATTTTGCAAATATAAAAGCTCCGTGCGCGGCTTTATATAATCTTCGATTCTCATCATCATATTTTTATTTTTCTCTTTTCAATTTTCTCTCACGGTATCAGCGACCTCTGCACAAAGAAGAATGCTTCGCTGCGTAATTGTGTAGTGAAAAAAGGTTTTTCCCGAACGTGAATTTCGGCCATGGAATTTAAATTATTTATGCGAATAATTGATTTTCGTTAATTGAATTTTAGATTTTTATATCAACCTTTGATAGTTATTGATAGGTGCGTGCTTCAGATACGGTTTAATACCCAAATGTTTATGGATGAGTATTCGCGCGATTGAAAATTTTCAGATCAAGGACATTGCAAATTTCATTTTAAAAAATTAGGACACTAGATATTCTCCTATTAGATTTGTTGGAGACATAGCGTTTTGAGATCGGTTGCATCTTCACTATATATTAAATGTGACACGTACTTCTGAATAAAGAAATCGAATTTAAAAAAATGTCACCCACCCATTGGTCTATAAAAATATTCATTTGCAAAATGTGAAAAATTCTGTGGTATACGTGCAGAACGGGCTTTCCCAGAGAACGTGTAACGTAAATTGTTTAAATTTTAGTCGACGCGCGTGATCAAATTTCTTTAGGTCAAAGGTACATGTATGTATGTACTACATGTGTAGGTATGTAGGGTGAATAGATATATAAGAAAAAGATGGATTAATCGAATAACTGGATAGGGAGGTTTTTGGTTACCGGGTTCCATTTTGAAGCAAAGCGAAAAGAATTGCACGAGACAATTCCGTCCAGGGGTTGAAAAGGCGCGAGGGGGAAAGAGGGTTTGGGGGGGGGGGGGGGGGGACAACGTGGATGAGGTGAATCGGGTATCGATTTCACGTGCCAGTAGCTGTTATATACATATAATCGGACGAACGGTAATTGGAAAAAAATATATAATAGGTATTACAGCTATAATAGGCGACTGTATCTGTACGGAACGATTAGGGAAAGAAAAAACGACGCGAGCTGCTGTCCGACTTTCTTTTTTCCTCAGCGGAGTGAAAAAAGAAATTATACTTAATCCGACGTACATGCATCCCGCACCTTAAATTCCAATGGTAATTAAACTCCAGTAGTCGCCGTACACGTTTAACTAATAAATTCGAGTAACTGCACAGAGTAGCAGCAGCAGTCTCCATAGATTGCAAACACAAAAGCTAGGGCTCTCAAGTTTCGTTAGTAAACCTTCCCTAACTGTAAGCTGCGAGCTTTCGCATATCTGTACGGTATGCAGTGTACTGTAACAGCGTGTATTCCTATGTCTACCTATTTATTTACATAGATTTACCATTGCGATAGTAACCCGGAAGTCTAGAAAATGTACTTTCATGTTCTACGTTGGTACGTACTACTTATACTGCATCTAGAAAAGAAAATACAGTTGTAAAGTTGTTTCTGGAATCCGTAGCATCTATGCGACAAACATTTCTAGCATCATTCGATCCAACTTCCCTATAGCTTTAAATCTACATCGTGTTATACTTTTTGTTCGTACAATATAACGAGTCTCATGGACGGTGTTTTGCGACAAAGCTTCCTCGATATCTAGGTACGTACAGCTATGCGAAAATTCTCACGTACGAAGATAAAAATCCACTCGTCATACGTTGATCGTGATACATCGATCGGTGTTAGGATCTCGAATGATAGATTCCACAACTCGAAGCAAACTGTAAAAAAAGAAAAAAAAAAAAAAAGCAGGAAAAAAGCGGAATAAAAAGTGGAAGAAAGAAATGAAATCGCTGCCCGAATTTTATGGAGTGGAGGATCGTGGCCGAGGTATTAAGTAGCTACCTATACTGCACCTTTGAGAATTTAAATTCAGGTCTGAATTTTTCCCCGGCCTTTAGGGGCAGAAACGGCGGGTAAGTGACGATCGAGTGCGGAGATATATTTTCATCAGAAAAAAAGTGAAGGAATGAGTCGAGGTTGAATTTCAACCCCTGCAGCAGCAGCAGCAGGAAGTTATAGTTACAGGTTACAGGGTACGTACGCACTGCGATGCGTGGTTACGTAGGTATCAATCTAAGCGGAACGTTGGATGAGATATTTTTACGCTTGGATAAAAGTTTCATCGATCATATTTTCGCCGAGGGTTTTATTTATCTGCATATTCACGTGCGTACGTACTTATATCTATACGTAACACGATTTTGGATTATCGACGAAAAGGTATAACTCGCCGTGGATATAAAAATTTTCACAGAGCTTAGTCTGAACGAATTTCTCGTATATTGGTGTCACGGTGTACGTTACATCTATCGCCTATATACCAGTCACTTGAGGCAATAGTTTTCACATGGGAATGGCTATAGCGTGTAAGGAATCGCCAATTAAAGATACGTATACGGTGATATTTTTAATTAAACTTTTTCTCTGTGTGTCTCTTTTATAACGTTCTCTCGTAATCGATTGACGACCATCAAGGGGTTCTTTCCTCGGGTTCTTTTTTATTTATTTCATTTTCTTTTTGCTCAGCGCAGCGAAGAATGAACAACCAACGACGACTTCTCAAAACAATCGGCTTTCGATTACCTGTAGTTTCACCGGAACGAGAGAAGGAGCGCAAAATAAAACTAAAAGAAAAAAATCACACGGCACAAGGTGCGACAATTATTCTCATTCTTTTTTGACTTTGGTGGTCTTTTTTTGCTTTTTTTCTTCGCTAATTTTATAAAGTTACGGCATCGATCCCTGTCGCCAGCCGCCGCTCTTTTATTTTTCATTTTTGACGTACAGGTGTGCAGGGATAATACGAGGGATAATATGTGGAAACTAGCCACTTTGAACGCCTGACTAACGGCAACTTAACGAGCGCTCACCAATCGCACCAATCGCGAAATTTTCACGTGCGTGAACCTCCGCTCCGCCGATCCCCCGCTGGCGTCAGCAGTCAGGAGCAGCAAAGGTTCACGCATGTGAAAATTTCGCGATTGGTGCGATTGGTGAGCGCACGTCAAGTTGCCGCTAGTCAGGCGTACGGAGTGGCCAGTTTCCACGTATCGATCTTTGTGTATAAAACCGCCTTCCGTAGGGCAAGAAATTTGGCTGCCCATAATTTATAAATTATAAAAGGACCCTCTCACGCGACGCTTGAATTCTCAAAAACACATAGGACGAAGCAAACAATAGGTTTTGTTTTTGCTTCTGCGGGGTTTTAATTAGCGGAAAGATTTACCATGAAATTAGACGAGTTTTAATAAAAAACAAGAGAAACAAAGGAAATTTTTCATTATTCCGTTATAGTTTAGAAAGAAAGAGGAATGAGGACTACGAAACAATTAAGGGCATGCGATTCAAAATAATAAATAACGTGAAGAAAAACAAAAAATGCAATGCGTGGAATAGTGTGTATAGGTGCGTACGTATGGTCGTATTTATATACTTATGTAAACGAGTAGGTTGCTGCCGCGCAACAGCTTACGTACATGTATGTATAATGTTGCACAATTCTAACCGTATATAAAAGCGAAACGTTAAACATTTCGAGTTTCCAGGTAATAATTTCATTAGACCGACGGTTTTACAACTGTTATACCGCCTTTATTTCAAGCGCGTCCTTTTTACCACCTCCTGCTGAATAAAGAGAGAATAAGAGGAGAGAGAAAAAAAAAAAACAACCACGAAGAAGGGGAAAGTCTTGTTCAGAAAATTAGTTCAATTAGGTGCACACTCGAGGTAATAATAAGAGCTGCCGAGGCGTCGCGGTCGTCGGCTCCCTAAATTCTTTTTTCAGAATAATAATTATTATAATTTCGTACCCCGTCAGGGCTATATGGAATTTCCGATACGTTTCAAAATTTTCATCCAACACCGCGATGGATGGAATAAGAAAAATTAAAAACGATTCAATGCTGAATTATTCGAGATCTGATGACATTTTTTGAATCCGATGTTTTGGAATGATTTGAAATCGCATCTACCGTACGCACTGACATTTCTATATCACGGGGCAATTAGGCGTCATTCGAATGGGGAAGTGAAAATTATCTACACGTCACTCATGATCAATAGAGTGAGTGTGTGAGACGAAATATTATGCGCTGAAACTTGCATTGTATCGCCACCGATGCGGTTGTAGAATTACGTGCATATGTCAAACGTACAGCCGTGGCTGCAATTTGAAACATGTATTATTCAGATGGACCGCATAAAACCGAATTGATTAACGTATATGTATATATATGTCAAAATGACAATATGCTTTATAACTAATTAACAAGTGCATCAATCATGATACATTGTTTGTAATTAATTCACAGTACTCGCTTCCGCGCACCGCATCACGCATGTATCATACAACGCACAGTTCGCACGGTGTGTGACGTTTGTTTGACCTGTTAAAACAAACTACAATTGAAATAACGTACATTGGAATTATATTGATACAATTGAAGAACGAAAAACATACATATTTCTTCCTCGTTCCGGACCATTCCGTGATACGAAAAGTGGAGAGTATCTCACCAATTCCATAACGGGTACACGATGTGGGTAAGCGTGCATAACTGCAGATGCTTTCAATAGGGTCCGGCTTAAGGTGGCTCAACGAATACGTCATGGTGAATAATATCCTCCATTGATCGATTGCTCTCGTCAACTAAAATCGCATAAATAGTGGATGAAGCTCACAGATATTTCGGCGCAATCGATATTTGCATGTATAGCCATTTCGTATAACGCCCGCGGAGGTTCCCTACAATTATATAACACTTAGTGGCTTACGAAAGGGGTTGGGACGCAGTGATGGTGACGGTAACGGCGTTGAAACAGAAAGAGGGACAAAGAGAGATTCTGAGCAAACAAGAAGCGATAGCGTGAGGCGAGAAATCAAATCGCGAGATGAAGAGAAAGATGGAAATGTGTAATTGAGGTACGTATTCGTGGAGGATATGCACACCATATGTACAGCGTTTGTACACGTATAACTGAAATATATGTATACATATACATATATTCGCGGTGATAACGAGAAAAGCTTACCGCGAGCAAACTGAATCAGTGAAGAGAGAGAGGGCGAGTGATAAAGAGAGGGAGAGAGGGCGAGAGAGGGAAAGAAAGACGTTCGCGAACTATCAACGTTATTAGATTTCCTGTGGCGCCCTGAATCGATAATTACGTAATTACTATGTAGTAGGTACTATAATAGTACCTACGTAGATTCGTAGGTACCAATCGAGGTACGCGACTATGCGGAATATACGATATGTAATACACACATACTATATGCCACAGTAAGTACATAGGGATGTTAGCGTACACGTGTATTAGAGGTGCTCTTTGAGGTTCACCTTTCCCCTTTCCCTAGAAGCTGAAACAGGATCTTGCACAACTCCGGAGTATCCGGCGGCAACGCGATGCCACAACCATAGGATATGTAGACTTATATACATATGTGCATATATATATATATATATGCTATGTGTGCATAGCCACGAATGCATACATATACCAATTGTACTCGTAGGTCTCACCTATAGAGCTATACGCCTCTCGATATCAACCAAAGTGCAATGTGCACTTCAATTCAAAGAGGAGGACCAATTTCCCTGAACAAACGAATGCTTATGGCTATACATGCGGGTATCTATGTATATCTACATAACGTATGTAAAGACATGAGAACTTCTTCGGCAGACGCCCATCTCTATTAAATTTAACGCCAAATCGAATCAGTGGGAAAATCGCGTCTACTCAAATCCATCTCTGTAACCTAATTTATATTGACTTCGAACAGATTTTAGAAGCGTTATATAATTCCTTAACCTGACCTGAAAGACAGGTACATGTCTGACGATGAGTAAACGTACACCGCGCACTGTTGAAAAAAAGTAGACGTATTACCATCGTTACAAATATTACTCGCGAAATTTCTCTATAATATTGGATAACTAGTTCGAATTTTTGTTACTTTCATGTCTGAACGTAGTATAGCGTGAAAATTTCAGTGTGCATGGTGCAGCAGAGTGTACCGGATACTCGACTTTAATCTGGTAAGGAAAGAAAAAAATTAAATTAATAAAATGTGTGGTAAAAACGGGTTCAGACGTATCAGATTTTTCGAAAAAAAAAATAAAAAAAATCACGCACCTCAATATCCATACATGTATATGTATATATTAAATGAGTAAAGTTTTCCCGTACAATTCTCCCGGGCATCCCGCGAGCTCCTCGTTCTCCGGGAACCCCCACAGGCTCTTTATCGACTTCGCTGCTGTACACATACCTATATATGTATGTAGGTATACCTATACGTACGAACGTATACTTTACGTGTACGACTGTAAGGAACGCAACAGATCTTGAATTGGGCGTCTATTACCAAGCAATTAGACCGCACGATATGTCATAGATATTGAATTCGAATTCAATTCTCGAAGAAGAGAAGTTTTGCTTGAGACGTTGTTTCGCAAAAGTTTCCTTTATTCATGCAGACGAGTACGTACGTTAGAGAAAGTAAGCAAAGACGGAGCGTAATCCGCAATTATTTTCGAAGACTTTACGGACACGCGTACAAAGATATACCCATGTAATATAATTGTAGCCTCGACGATGAGTGTACGCAAAGAACAATAATTATTTAGGACGAACCGTCTGCAAAGAGTATATCCGACGTGAAAGAGAATTAGGTATGAAAGAGAAACAGAGAGAATGGACTCGTAAATTATAAGTCAGTGGAAAGGATTGCACGGTAGCCTATTTCGAAAATTACCGGAAAATCGTTGAAGAAGCTTAAGGGCCAGTTGTTCTGGACCGTAAAATGAATCCCCGAAAATAATTCATCCTCAACCTTTGCCCCGGAGTGTCGTCGCGGGGTGCGGCTGGCTACAGAAACTGCTTGGATAGCTTTTGCTGCTGTACCGCCATCGCTGCTAGGTAGCAGCCAACCCCCCTGACTACCGCACGCTCGTTTTCTTCTCGAGTTGCTGAAAGATCCCAGAGAAAAGATATTTTCATTGCAGGGATGTAAGAGTGCCAAGTATAAAAGTTTCGGAGGCGAGGTAATAATATTTTTCGTCTATTTCTCTTCGACTAGTTTATTTTATTTTGTTTAGTTTTTTTTTTTTTTTGTCTCTCCTCGTAAGTTAACGTTGAAAAAAACTTCATTATTTTACCATCGATGTAACATCACGACGCACGTCAAACTCGAAAGTTCGATCTTTATTTATCTTTATTTGTTTTACCCCTCGGTTTTTATCGACCAAGAAAAATCGAATCCAGAAAATCTCAACACCCAACTCTTCGTTTCAGGGTTTTGGGTTTCGTTTCGACTATTTTTTTCATCACTTTGGGCGAAGCAAACTTTTTCATGAGTAATCCTGAGAGTATGCATAATCAGGAATCTCGGAGTCTCGACTCACGTGGCACGTGTGTCAATGGGGATGAGAACGTATCTGTAGATATAAAACTAACACCTTTTTTTGAAGCCAACTTTCTCAGCACCTGTTTTCTTTTCTCTTCGTTTGGCGTTCAAGAACATTTCTGTTTCTCATCTCCTTCGCACAAGAGGGTGGAAATCAACGACAACGTCGTTGCCCCCGCCGTCCTTGAACCCGGAACGCGTGTCACAACTCTTATTCTGGAAATGAAGAAAAAAACAACCACAAAAAGAAGGATGGAGAGAGAAAAAAAAATACCCTTTCCAGAGTCTTTGTGACCTTTGTTATTCACCTCTGTTGTCAACTACACATGAACGTGCCTCTGTTTACCAGTGAAAAGTTGTTTTATACGCACCCTCACAGAATGAAAAGCAGTACGACGCTCTTCGTCGATACGGTTTGCGAAACCTTGGGACGGGCTTACGATCTTCGAGAAGCTTCAGCTCAACTTGTAGCGAAGGTCGTTCGACACATCGGTCACAAATCCCCGAGTCATCGAATTTTAAGGGTGGCTCTAGAAGTACAGCCAGATTTCGTATGCATAATGCGGTGTATGCTAACAATCGAAATTGTCAATCGAGAAATTAGAGTTGATTCGTGAAGCGTGCGTCACTGAACCCGAAACAGCACGAAACTAGGAGCTTTACTGGCCAAATTTATATTCAACCGTATCTTTTTCTTTTTCTTTGCGGGACGAAGTGAGAGTATGTAGCGTCGTTACCCCGGTCTTTGGGCTCGTGTCTGAAATTTTGCTCGGAAGAGACGTGAAATTAATAGCCACGAGAAGGAATAGAAATTTCCTGAATCTTTGAGAATTGTGAATCTCCTCGTTTTTTGCCGATGATGCTGTTGCGATACCAGTGATGAAAACCTTCTATAAATTATTGGAGATGATGTGACTGAATTGCACGAATATGAGAAGATGTAACAAATTACAGATCCAAGTTGGCGCAATCATTTGCCGTATGTATTATTGCGGACGAACTTATGAATAAGAATCATTTGAGCAACAAACTATTTGCATCTTGATGTTTGAAATTATCATCCCAAACTTGTCGCACCGCCCCTGTTTAATCTTTTATTAATCTTATACGGGAACGAGACGTGAAAAGTAACGAGATTATTTGTTCACGACTACGTTGCACTCGCTGCGGTGATCAACGGAATCATTAACGTGACACAGAAAAATCCGATAATTACGACCATGAATTGTACGTCGAGAGACATTGATACAGTTCGATCATTTAATTAAGTTGATATTCACAGTTTCGCGAATACGATGAAAAGAGAATATTTGGTTGAACAAACTATTCATACGAATGTTGCGTTCTCGGGGCCGGAGAGTTCAACATCGTATGGATAAACATATACGTTCATAGAACAAGTCTGACAATGAGTTATAAGATAGTCGGGATGATCATATCATCGTGGATTTAATATATTTATCTAAAATACGTACATTTTTGTGAGAATGGTCACGATGAATTTGGTGGCGTGGATCCCGGTGGCCGAAATAATTGATTGAAGCTACAAAACGTGAGGGTTACATCATTCTGCTTTCTGTAGCTATTAATATAGTCATCCGACTATTTCACGCGTCGAACAAATGGAATACTGGATAATTACGGCACGTCAAGCCGTGTCAGTATCGACTGATGTATCACATTTTGCTAATTAAATTCAAAGGGTTCAGCAGGTTAACGCGTATGAGCCGAATGACTTGTACGTTTGTTGGCGTAGGGTTTGGTACGACCTTTTCTCGAAAGTCATCTACTGGAATAGGCCGTCTTGAATTTATTTGATCGTGATTCAGACACATAAATAGAAGTAGATTGAGGATCAGCCAGGAGTATAACGGCGAGAAGCCAACGTGAAACAATCACGTCTTGTTCATAAGCCGAATTTTTGATGGGTATTTGATGGGTATTCATCACATAGTTCTACCGTTCACGATTAGTTCCGACTTTGGTTGGGCTTTGTGAAAAACTGAATCGATGCGGCCCATCGATACTAGACGTCCTACCCCAGAGTTTGCTTCGAAAAAATCCTGTTCAAAAACAATTTTCGAAAACATCCTATCTCAGATCCAGAAATTCTTATCGAAACTCCAGTCATTGTGACAATACTGCGCTAAGTTCTTGATCGGGAGTAACATTAACTATAATTATTTCACATAATTATATCTGAAAACTCCCGAATAGAACTTTTGCGAAGACTTTTGAATAGGATTTTTTCGTCGGTGGAGTGGTTCGGAGCAATAATTATTTTATTCGGTTATATAGCCGATACTTTGGGATTGGAACCGTTGAAATACGCTTGGATTGAACTGAAAAGTGAACACGTACGATTGTTGACATCCGTTAGCATCTCCGCAAACTTGTCGAGTGAATACATGGGACTCGAACGATAGCTGCAAAATGAGTGCAAACGAAGATGTAATTCGACCATCGGATGCCAAATGTGACGAAGCGAGCGATGCGGAATTTTCGGAATCGCCGTCGTTGCGTGAATGGATAAGACGAGTTGTTTGGTTCAATTTTTTGTACTTGGTATTTTTTCATGTCGGTTATATTCTGTCCATCATTACATACGTTTTCGGACTATATTCGGACCCGGTTAAATGGCAGACGATTGTCTGGGGTGAGTTACAATTTGGCTGGTCCAAATTACGAAAAAGGATTTGTGGATATTTCACAGATATCCATTGAATGTTTCAGTGGTTTTCCTCTTCTACGCAATTGGTGTGGGTATAACTGGAGGAGTTCATCGCTACTGGACTCACCGTACTTACAAAGCGAAACTTCCTTTGAGAATAATTCTGATGATCATGTATTCGGCTGCTGGATCGGTGAACAATCAATTTACCTGAAGTACCGTTAGGACTTAATTCTGTGAAACCGACGTTACACTGTTGTTAACACGTATTCATTACCTGCAGTATCCAATTTTCTACTGGGTGAAAGACCACAGAGTTCACCACAAATATTCCGAAACCAATGCGGATCCCTACAACGCAAAACGAGGATTTTTTCATGCACATGTCGGATGGATTGTTCAGCCAAGACATCCCGAATATCTTCGAAGAGCAAAAGAAGTAGACATGTCCGACATAATTGCTGATCCAGTCGCAATGTTCGAGAAGAAGTAAGCTGTGGGTGCCCGTTGGCATGACTTTTTCCCATTCTTTACAGTTTAACGCGTACAAAATTCACTTCGATATAATTGTGTGTTGAAATTTACACAGGTACGCCGCAGAGTTGAGACTACTATTTTGTTTCGGCCTCCCAACGATAATTCCGATTTTATGTTGGAATGAGACGATTTTCCATGCCGTCTTATTAGTGTGTTTTGTATGCTACGTGACTACATGGAATGCCACCTTCAGCGTTAACAGTTTTACACACATTTACGGCAGTCGCCCATACAACAAGTATGTGATTCATATTTTTAGAACAAAAGTTCCACGAGTAATCGATCATTCATTTGTTTAATAGATCAATAGGCCCCACGGAATTACCAATTGTGTCGTTTTTCTCCTTGGGCGAAGGATCGCATAATTATCACCACACATTTCCTTGGGATTACAAGGCGACAGAGTCGCTTTTCAAGCATTTCAGTTTAACGACGCTTTTCATCAACGCATGTGCGAAACTCGGATTAGCTTATGATCTCCGAGAAGCTTCACCTGAACTTGTGGAAAAAGTTATTCGTCGCACGGGCTACAAAAGCAAGAATCAATGAATTGTCAATCTCATTCCGATATTGTGAGTTTGATAATCAACAGCATCGGCAATAATAAAACTCAACGAATGAATACATAAATGACAAAACCGAGTCTTCGTCATTTGTCTTTCTGGTTCAAACATTTTTCTTTATCTGCTAGCAATCACCGTGCATAATATTTGAGTGAAAGTGTTCCAATCCTCATGACGTGCACTCATGTTCCCGCTGTGAAGTTTTAGGATTCTGAATTATAAATGCGTCATTGATGAAAAAATCGAAATGGATATTCGTGCATCGAGAGGAAAATGATAACTTCAAGTGGTTCAAGTGATACCTTGTTTAAGATTAGTGCGTCCAATATTTGTATGTGTAATGTTTTGATTATACTTGCATGTCCTTGAATTCCGCATTCGTACTCACTGCGACAAACTGCGATACTTTTCGGCATTATATTTGTTGATGGTATGCGAGACCCCACGTCTCCTCGGGTGTCAGGCGGAAACTGAATATGAGTTGTATACGAATTTAAATTACATTTCGAATCCACTCATCGATTACCAAATGCTGGATTAATACAATTTGTGGGATAATTATTCGTAGGTGATAAAGATTTTACAATTCAATCGCTTTGGTGACAAAGGCCAAGGCCCCTTAGAAATTGAAATAATCCAATCGTTCGACTTTACGAACCACATGGGCACTCACAATTAGGCGAAAGTATCGAAAGTGTTGGTGAAATTTGTTGACTGCCGAAGGGTATCCTATTTTTGTAAACTAGCGATATCCCAGGTGATGCGAATTCCAACCCGTTTTACAGTTTGATCATTTAATTAGGTTGATATACACAGCTTCGCAGATACGATAATAAGAGATTGTTTAGTTGGACAAACTATTCGCACGAATGTTGCGTTCTCGGGGCCGAATAGTTCAACATCGTATGAATAAACATATACGTTCGAAGAAACTGTGGAAAAAAATTGAAGTAACAAAACCGACTTATAAGAGAGTCCGGATGATCATATCATCGTGGATATAATATATTTATCTAAAATACGTACATGTCTGTGAGAATGGTCACGATAAATTTGGTGGCGTGGATCCCGGTGGCCGAAATAATTGATTGAAGCTACAAAATGTCAGGGTCACGTCGTTCTGCTTTCGATAGCCACCCAAATAGTCATCGGACTGCTTCGCGCTTCGAACGAATCGAGTATTCAATAATTACGGCAAATCAAACCGTGTCAATATCGACTGGTGTGCCACATTTGGCTGATTAAATTCAAAAGGTTCAGCAGGTTAACGCGTATGAGCCGAATGACTTGTACGTTTGTTGGCGTAGGTTTGGGTACGACTTTTTTTCGAATGTATCTACTAAAATAGGCCGTTTTGATTTTTTTTGATCGTGATTCAGACACATAAATAGAAGTAGATTGAGGATCAGCCAGGAGTATAACGGCGAGAAGCCAACGTGAAACAATCACGTCTTGTTCATAAGCCGAATTTTTGATGGGTATTTGATGGGTATTCATCACATAGTTCTACCGTTCACGATTAGTTCCGACTTTGGTTGGACTTTGTGAAAAACTGAATCGATGCGGCCCATCGATACTAGACGTCCTACCCCAGAGTTTGCTTCGAAAAAATCCTGTTCAAAAACAATTTTCGAAAACATCCTATCTCAGATCCAGAAATTCTTATCGAAATTCCAGTCATTGTGACAATACTGCGCTAAGTTCTTGATCGGGAGTAACATTAACTATAATTATTTCACATAATTATATCTGAAAACTCCCGAATAGAACTTTTGCGAAGACTTTTGAATAGGATTTTTTCGTCGGTGGAGTGGTTCGGAGCAATAATTATTTTATTCGGTTATATAGCCGATACTTTGGGATTGGAACCGTTGAAATACGCTTGGATTGAACTGAAAAGTGAACACGTACGATTGTTGACATCCGTTAGCATCTCCGCAAACTTGTTGAGTGAATACATGGGACTCGAACGATAGCTGCAAAATGAGTGCAAACGAAGATGTAATTCGACCATCGGATGCCAAATGTGACGAAGCGAGCGATGCGGAATTTTCGGAATCGCCGTCGTTGCGTGAATGGATAAGACGAGTTGTTTGGTTCGATTTCTTGTACTTGGTATTTTTTCATGTCGGTTATATTTTGTCCATCATTATATACGTTTTCGGACTATATTCGGACCCGGTTAAATGGCAGACGATTGTTTGGGGTGAGTTACAATTTGGCTGGTTCAAATTACGAAAAAGGATTTGTGGATATTTCACAGATATCCATTGAATGTTTCAGTGGTTTTCCTCTTCCTCACAGTTGGTGTGGGTATAACTGGAGGAGTTCATCGCTACTGGACTCACCGTACTTACAAAGCGAAACTTCCTTTGAGAATAATTCTGATGATCATGTATTCGGCTGCTGGATCGGTGAACAATCAATTTACCTGAAGTACCGTTAGGACTTAATTCTGTGAAACCGACGTTACACTGTTGTTAACACGTATTTATTACCTGCAGTATCCAATTTTCTACTGGGTAAAAGACCACAGAGTTCACCACAAATATTCCGAAACCAATGCGGATCCCTACAACGCAAAACGAGGATTTTTTCATGCACATTTCGGATGGATTGTTCAGCCAAGACATCCCGAATATCTTCGAAGAGGAAGAGAAGTAGACATGTCCGACATAATTGCTGATCCAGTCGCAATGTTCGAGAAGAAGTAAGCTGTGGGTGCCCGTTGGCATGACTTTTTTCCATTCTATACAGTTTAACGCGTACAAAATTCACTTCGATATAATTGTGTGTTAAAATTTACACAGGTACGCCGTAGAGTTGAGACTACTTCTTTGTTTTGGCCTCCCAACGATAATTCCGATTTTATGTTGGAATGAGACGATTTTTCATGCCGTTCTATTACTGTGTTTCATACGTTATATAACAATATGGAATGCTACTTCCAGCGTTAACAGTTTCTCTCATATTTACGGCAGTCGCCCATACAACAAGTATGTGATTCATATTTTCAGAACAAAGGTTCCACGAGTAATCGATCATTTATCTGTTTAATAGATCAATAGGCCCCACGGAATTACCAATTGTGTCGTTTTTCACCTTCGGCGAAGGATCGCATAATTATCACCACACATTTCCTTGGGATTACAAGGCGACAGAGTCGCTTTTCAAGCATTTCAGTTTAACGACGCTTTTCATCAACGCATGTGCGAAACTCGGATTAGCTTATGATCTCCGAGAAGCTTCACCTGAACTTGTGGAAAAAGTTATTCGTCGCACGGGCTACAAAAGCAAGAATCAATGAATTATCAATCTCATTCCGATATTGTGAATTTGATAATCAACAGCATCGGCAATAATAAAACTCAACAAATAAATAGAGAAATGATAAAACCGAGTCTTCGTCATTTTTCTTTCTGGTTCAAACATTTTTCTTCATCTGCTAGCAATCACCCTGCATAATATTCAATTGTAAATCAAATTGTTACAGTCCTCATCAAGTGCACTCATGTTCACGCTGTAAAGTTTCGGGGTTCGAAATTGACATGGATAAAAAACCGAAATCGAAATTCGCGTATCAGGCAAATAAGATTGTGACTGCGAATCTAGGATATACACTTACAATTAGTCTCCAGTTACTCCAATATGGTTCAACCGATACCTCGTTCAAGATTATTCCTCCCAATATTCGTGTCTGATCATCTTGTCATTCTTGCATTTCAAAAGTGAACCACGCTGCACATGAATTGTAAATGAAAATAAGTCACGGCGAGTCAGTGTGAAAAATTACATCAGTTTTTTTTTTAGATGTATGTCCTTGAATTTCGCACTCGTATTGGAGATCGTACGCGACGTGGCGTGTTAGGCGGGAACTGAATATACATGTACACGTATATATGTATGTAAATTAAAATGAAATTTCATTGACGCACTACAGCCGTTTGTATAAGCAGTTCAATTATTGACCACCGAACGCTAAAGCAATACAATGTGAGGGATAATTATGCCTAAGTTGTAAGGATTTTACAATTCAATCGCTTTGGTGACAAAGGCCAAGGGCCCCTCAGAAATTGAAATAATCCAATCGCTCGACTTTATGAACCACATGGGCACTCACAATTACGCGAAAGTAGTTTGAATGTCCCTGATGGATTTTTGTTCAGAATTCCACACCTGCCAACTGGGTTGATCTATTGATCGAGTTATCACCAATTTTCTGCCTCTTGGAGCGGATCTTTTTTAAACGATCACTTTTTACTATGCGAAATGAATTTTCCTAATGTATCGAAGATATCAACATCATCTGTATACCGTTCGTGGTCAATGCCTCGCTTCGAATAAAAAGCTATCTCATTTTCTACACGAAAAAGCAACTGTGCATTCAACAGTTTCATAATTCACGATACAACCCATTCGATTCATCGGGCCAATTATAGTACTTTATGCGCGCCTATTGTAGGATCATGCACATGGGTATCACGAGTATAATCAAGTACACTGCGTGCTCTATTTCAAATGAGACGTTTCGAAAAATTCGACAACAACTCGTCAGAGCAAAAAGTGATTCGCAATAAATCTGTAGAGTTCGACGAGATCGATATCGAGTCGTTTATGAATCGGGTCGAAGTCAAATTCGAATGGCAACACCCCGTATATTCCATTTGTTCGGCACACGTCGAGTAGCACACGTATAACGCACGCATACATGTGAATCGGATTAATCTAAATGAAGCACAATCATAGCGATTGTAAAGCGCGTTATCGACGATACGTCGATCCTGAATTCTCGGATACTCGGAAACTGTATACAAGGGTGTCGAGTGATGTTGAGTGTAATTATATCCATGAAACGATTAGATGAGACATAGAGGGGAGAGAACTTTGCCGATGTGAAAAGGGTGCGAGCCGAAATAAGCCCTGGTGCACCCGTAATACTCTTGTCTGGTCGTTGGTTGTACCTATGGAAGGTGTAGATCCGCGAAGGCCGTGCGGGTGCCTTTGATCTAAATTTCCACATCAATTTATACCGCTGCTGCAACTGTGGAAAAGTTATATATATACACCGACAACTTTCATACCGTATCGATTTTCACAAACATTTCACCCCGTACATTTTTTTTCCCCTCGTACACCGTTAAGCCTCTGAAATATAACTCGGTATATTCATATCCCGCCGGAGATTTTCCGACAATCAAAAGATTACGGAGTTTTAAGCCCTGTTCATACCACCAGTGTCATCAACGCACAACTCTAGACACTCTCTAGATATATTCTGAAACTTAATCATCGTGGAATTAATTACGATTTAGATATATTTACTGAAGCGTTAATTGATTTTGCAAACTCCGTACGGGAGGTGTTGAGCGTCGAGTCAACGAGGTCCTTTACTAATCCTCACTACTTTTTATTTGTCTTCCTCTCCTCCCAAACCATTTTCAGAGGACGGTGAAAAATAATTGTATTCCAATCCCGCGGCGTCATTATAAAAAACAAGTGAAAAGAAAAAAAAACCAAGAAAAATAGAAATAATAAATGTCGCCAAATGATGAAAAAAAATTATACGCCAAGTATGAAATATGGATGATTATGAATTCCATAAAGCCCTCACTTCTTCACAGGATTTATCTTGTGATTATAATTGAACTTTGAAATCTGTTGACTCGCATAATTAATTTTGTCTTTTCTTTCTGAATTTTTTTCGTCCGTATGTACCGAATATTCTTCATCTCTGCCCAGCTCTCGTTACGTAGAAATCGTCAAACGTCGCAGCGCGGTAATAAATTTCAGAGGGCTCTTCATTTTTCTTCTATTTTATTTTATTTATTTTTCGTTCTCGTAGTTTTTCATGGTAACATTAGAGTTTACCCCGACAAGATAGGATTCGAAGAAGGGACGATGTACAAGTGCTCTTGAGTAAATATATGAGAGTTATATATGCATATAAAATATGAAAAGGTGTAAGAGCGCAGGAGCAGCCAAAACTTTCCAACGAATGCTATTGAACATGAAGGGAAAAATTCATTTTCAAACGCATCATTCCTCCAACGAACCCTGTTGTTTGTGTAACGCGAATACCGCAAATTTCTCGCCGCGCTATTTCCATCCCTCTTTTTCCCGCGGGTTATACCGGAACGTTACTCGGTGCTTTACCATCACTACTATCACCCACTCTCCATGCACCGAGTCATGAAGCAAAAGTGGTTTATTGATCTACCCCCTCAATGGTCACCC
This sequence comes from Athalia rosae, assembly GCF_917208135.1. Lineage (NCBI taxonomy): Eukaryota > Metazoa > Arthropoda > Insecta > Hymenoptera > Athaliidae > Athalia > Athalia rosae. Next base: position 10,476,927 of record NC_064026.1, read on the forward strand.
AACCATCCATTTTCTCTCTCACTCTTTGTCTCCCTATACATCTCGTTTTTTCTTCCTCTCGTTTGACTCGCTGATAAGTACGAATAGTAGCTACCCGCGAACATTCCTCTGCAACGTTCTGTTTTCACTCGTCCCTCGTCCCTCCGATTTTCCGTTTATTATAACTATATAATCCGTATCCGGATCCTCAAGAGGGTATAAAAGTCTTCCTGTCCCGTCCAGTTTCTTAGCTACAAATATCCAACTACCGCTCAAACATAAGAGAAAAAACGAGACTTCAAAAATCACACACATGAAATAGATGCCGTACAAGCAATTTTAAACATGATTCGGTGCGCCGGACTTTTCGATAATGAGGTACTCGGGGAAATAAAAGCTCATGCAGAACTTCGGTGGCGAGTAAAAAAAAAGTTTCTTATTTGTTTTCTTCGTTTAAAATTTATCTTGTTGAGAAATGAAAAATGAAAAATGAAAAATCGGTAAATGGCACCACGGTATACGTGTGTGCAAGACAGGGAAGAAGAGCGCGGTTTCTTCGCGTGAAATTGAAGGGGCTTTGATCGATGAGAAAAAAGAAAGTGAGAAAATCACTGTTCTATTTTTTCACGGTTCGCTAGGCCCAGTTTATTATCTTCCCCCTCCCCTCCCCCCCCCCCTCTCGAGTCGCGAGATTGGAAAAATGACGGAGAATAGAGAATGAACTCTTGAAAACGGCGACGATGAGATATTCGATTCACGGAAGTTCCGGTTATTGGCAAATCACAAAAAATTAACTAACAGTCAACATCTTTTCACTGAACGCGAACCCGTACGGTTCATAATACAATTATTCGATGTTTTCAACATTATTGTGTTTCTCGCCAAATATATCCAGGGAAACTTACGGATTGGAACGACTGGACCATTCGGTACATCAAAACCGATTTCGATACTTTCGTATAGAACGATCCAATTTACCTGGTGGTGCAAACATTTCGACTCTCCCTTCTAGATTATATTATCACAATAACGTATACATCAGAAGCCACCTACACACGTACCTGCATCCTCCGCACGTATCGGAGAGATGAAACTTCCCCTGGGAATCTTATACATAAAACCCAACTACCCCACGGGCATATCGCTATCGCTACGTAGAGTAGCTGTTACTGCTGGTTTTGTTGTTGTTGTTGTTTCAGGATTAAATTGCTTGTTATCTACAGCATACGGAAGAATTCTTAGAAACATTAGCAGATACATATTATGTGGGCACTCATGTGACGACTGCACGAAAAATTTTTGTCCCGCAGTTCGAAAAAGAAAGAAAATAACAATAACAATGACAATAACAACAATAGTATAATAATCAGAAGAAGAAGAAGAAGAAGAAGAAGAAGAAGAAGAAACAAGGAAGTCGATTTTCCGCACATTTCATCGATGGAGAAACTGGAAGTTGAATTTTCCGCAGAGGATTCAATTGACGATGCGCGATGCCCCGTAGGAGTTTCTTGTTTCACGAAGTGGCAAAGTGGTGGAAGAGGAGAAGGGAGAACGTCCCTGGTGGTGAGTCCCAGTGTCACCCAAACTCGGAGACAACGTTCCTGAATTATTGAGTAGAATTCAAGTCCAACTGCCACCGAGCAATGTAGATCGACAAACACGTTTCTGACGAGAATTTTCACACGACCCTTCTCACGATAGATTCAACATTTTGACAGCTGATAAATCATTCAGTATTCTGTATTATAACATTAACTTTGCAAAGAATTTCAGAATTATAGTTAGAGCTGTTCGTTCGAATGTTCAGAGAAGAAGAAAAAGGATTACGTGTAGCAACGATTAGGGTGGTATTTTGGAAGAATTTATCAATTCGCCACAAGGAAGACAAAAAGAATTTCCAAAACTCTAACCACATTTTGCTAAGCTAAAATCTTACTTACTCTGTAACGTCTTTTTTTTCCCAACCGTGAATTGTTTTCTCGAATGGAGATTTGAGATGAAAAAATAAAATCTAAAGTGCCTAACTAATACGATAAAAGAAACAAAAAACAAAAACCAAAAAAAAACCATACGTAATGTTGTTTCTCTTAGCGAAGGATTTGAAGAGGACATTTCTGAGCGTGATTATACGCATACATAAATTTCTGTTCCACAGAGAAAGCCAACGTAGCTTTGGGGAATAACGATAATTAATCACGATTTGTTCGAGGATGTGTATACGTGCACTTACATACAGTACGTAAGAGTCCTGAGGAGAGACGCCATGAACCCGAAGAGATATGACCATGAGCGAGATACGGAGAGAAAAGAGAAAGGACGAAGGGCGAAGGGCGAAGGGATTTCTCGGATGATGGTGGACTGCGGTATACGTGCGGTGGACAGGCGGTGGGCAAACCGCCAGAACAAACCTAGCTGAACAATCGATCTCAACGTGTGCAGCGGCAGTAACCGTGGGGCTACCTGAAACAATTTCAGGGGAAGCAAGAAAAAAGAAATTAGAAAAAAAATTAAAAAAGACAAAATGGAATATAAAATCGGTTCTTCATTTACATTTATTTCCTGGATCCTCTCTTTTGTTCTTCTCATTTCTCCGCGATCCGTTCGTCGGCTGTGTGTGTGTACAGTGAGGTTCCCTCCAAAAGAGCGCAGGCAGGAAATTATGCAACGATGTCTCGTGCACTTGACTTTTACACTACTCCTAATTTTTCTTTCCATAGTTTTCATTTCGAAAGTCACGTTAAGGTTACTGAAATTTTTCGACATTGTTTCAATGACGTACAGAGTAGGCAAGTACGGAATCGCGAATGGCATGAGAAAATCGCGTGACTGCTTCAACGGAATTCCAACGGTTATCTCATTTATAAACCTCGAAAGCCAAGTTCTTTGTGTTTCGTTAAAAGGATACAGTATAGGAGAAAGAAATGAAAAGCGTCGGGAAAAAGAGAGACCCGTTTTAAAGCCAAGTGTCAGACAAAGTGAAATAGAATACAATGGACTCCTTATATGTAATTGACGTTTCGATCATTCACAGACTTACGTTGTTACGCTATGTGTACACGCTCCCGATATCTTGGCAGCCTCTTACTTTTTGAATAATGGGAAAAAAGCTTCGGCAAAAAGGTCGAAAAGTAATCAGGAAAATTTCGCCAACAGATTTGTACTTTTAACGTAAAACGAGCTCCCGGTAGAGTCACTCGAATAATGAAAACTAAGAAAATTGAAAATTTGAAATCTAAGATGAAAGAATTGTTGCCTCACCTACACGAAAGTGCAAGCTCACAACTAGCGTGACTCGAGTATCGTCTTTGAGTATTTCTTTCTTCAATTTGTGCGACAGCAGTTTGAAACCGATATCGACTTTATAGGAGCAAAGGAGCAATGTATAGGCGAAAAGTTCTTGCAGAGTATTACAAGGCAGACATAGGTACGTATACTATTTCACAGTAGCGGTCGGTGTGTGCTACGTACCTAGGCAGAGGTAGCGCGGAATAGACGCTTTGATTTTCTCTATTTTTAACTGCAACCAGCTAGTAAGACTAACTCCACGTTAAGATGAACGAGGCTCGAATGCTCGAGGGTTGTTCTGCGGTTAACCTGACCTGACCCGGCCCCCAGCTGACCTAATCATCTCGGTCTTCGGAAGAAATTCTATTCTTTTTCTTCCCGTTTGTAGCTTACCTGAAATCAGCTTTACCGTAGTAGACATTTTACCGACCCGAAGAAACGAAGGCTTCGGGGGAGTGGGGGAGGTAGGAGAATACAGACTAGAAATATACACGGGTGTTGCCCCGCGCTACCCTCTCTTCTCACCAAAAAGTAACTTCGGGAGCTTCTGAACTATTCTCCTTGATATTTCCCCTTGATCTTACCAGCTTTTTACCGTACAACCTATCTACACTTGTACACCACTCATCGAGCCACATGCCCGGAAATATACCCGCCGTAAGGATTCATGAAAAAATGTGAGCGAAATAATAAACGAAACCAGGGACGAATTTGGGTCGTTCTTCCTAAATCCAACACGACCGGTTTCGACCCCATCCTTCTCGATTTTCCCGTAGATGAATTACCAACTTTCATCGGCTATGAAAAATTGCATTTTATACTTTATACTTGACGTGGATATAAATATTTTCAAATCCAATTTTTTTCGGATAGTTTTTTCAAATTATTACAATATACAATTCGGCTACACCGAAGGAGATTTAAAAAATTTTCAATCAACAGCTCTGATTCCATATAGCAAGAATCAATCGGTTCGGAAAAACTGAAAGAGAAGAAAAATCAAATTGAAAAACCTATAGCTTTTGGTGAGAAAATGTGAACGTTACGCACTCGTTTCACCTGCGCCGCAGAGATTTTTAATTTTAGAAATAGGATTCCAAATATATGTGTAAATGTGTTATACCTCAAGTTTTAAATAAGAAAAGGTCAATAAGTTTCTGGGTCACAGGTCACTAGTGCCCTCGAGCGATGATGTTCGTTCTTGATGACGTACAACGTGACCTAGTTGCCCCTACGCTGTATCACCTCAACGCCACAACGACGGATGGTGTGTTCCAGGGATTTGAAGTTCACGGTCATTTTGACACCCCACGAAATCAATGACGAGAAAAATAAAGAACCGACAAAATCGTCATCACCTAACTTCTGCGCATTCACTTCGCCAAGAGCCCTGAACAATTACAACACCCTCTTCTACTCGCACAAAATTAAGTACGAAAAATTCAACTTTTACCCACCGATATACATCCGCGAGATTACGCTGAGGTTACCATTTTTTTTCTTTCCGTTGGAAAATGCGGGCTACGGTACGTTAATGTGTAATTTCGTTTTTTTTTGTGTCTCTGCGAGGTATAAGTGTCAATTTTTTATTTTTGCTCGCTGTAAATGTACTCCATTGGATAAACACACTAAATTGTTATAGATAGAGCGTGGTAGAGTGATGTAATGAAAAGCCAGCAGTGTTTGCACGACTACTGTATATATATTACATACGTATATATACTTATCCATGTACATTATATACATACCTATACATACAGCGACGAAGGACGAACAAAAGCGACTTGTTTGCTTTTCGACTGTTCACCGTACTTTTCTGGAGGCACTCCCGTTACACCGTCTGTCTTCTTTACGAGAAGAAGGACCGCTTCCCTTTTTACACGACTGATAAATTCCCTCTCTTATCTGCATCTCTTCCTGAAGGAGAGTTCAATTTTTTTTTCCTCCCTCATTCCTTTCCTAACTCCTCCGTTTTAAAAACAAAGAACGCAAGAAAGGAAAGGGAAAAAAGGAAAGGCAACCGCACCCCTCGGGACCCGTCTACACAGACACGCGAAGAAGAAGAAGAAAAACAAAAAAAAAAAGTAGAAAAAAATCAACCCACAGCTCGCCTGTACAGATGGGCCGGACGAGATGGTCTCTGGTGTAATAATCGCCGAAATCGGCGACTGTAATTCGACTGGTAACGTGATAGGGGTTTCCATCCGCACATTGTATACGTACCATTACGTACATAATAACCATCCCATATAACACCTATGTAATACGAATATAATCGATCGATCGTCCTGCAGAGTGACGTGCGCGCGGCAGGGACCTAGTTTCGTTTGTCATATACGGGCGAGTAGCGTATTATAGGGTGAGATATTCCACACCTCTGTATCTGTATGGATCACACAAAGGGTGATTTCGAAAAAACTGGAGAGTCCCGCGAAAGGTGAAAATTCTTCAGATCAAGTACAGATCAAGGGGTGAAATTATTCTGTCTTCGTTATTTGATGCAAAATAATTTCGTCCTGATGATCCCGCTGTATGAAAAAAAAAAAAAAAAAAAACCCGCGAAGTAAAATATCGTAGCGGTAAGAAACAGCGGCGGATAATAACAGACCCGATGATTGTTATCGCATAATGTTGTCTCCACCATCGCGATCCCACGCTATTTAACTGTCCTTGACACCGTGAGAGAAGAAGAAATGCTTACGTATAATAATTCACACCGCTCGACAGACGCGGTCTGCGGGGAGAAAAATGTACGATAACGATGATGACAATAATAATAATATTAATAACGATGTCGAGGATGATGAAGACTACGTAGCGAAGGCAACATATATACAATCGAGATAGCGACCTGCAGGAGGGAGACGATTTCTGACGAAAAGTAGGGGCACAGAGGGACTCAATTGAATTTTACGTGTAGTTTAAATTTCTTTTCCTCTTTTCGCAAACTTCATTTTAATGGGGAACGCGAATGAAAATGAAATTTTTCACGAACTAGTGTGCCTTCTCGCCCATTTCACCTTTAACCGTTACGTCAAGTGGACGCAGACACGCGAGACAAAAGGCATGCGCGTGTGCAAAACGATCGACTGATAGAAAAGCTCGACTAGAATACATGTAATGCGTGGAGCGTGTTTGTAGCTGTTGGAATAAATCAATCTGGGCCAAACAGTGATCTAGCGAACAATAAATGAGGCAGCAGCTGCGCCCTTATCACCTGTTAGGTAATACGTATTTATCGCCAATAAAGTCGACTGAGATAATCTGCTACAAGCTCTCGGAATTCTTTCAACGAAGAATCGATGATCAATCTCCGAGTTACCGATAACTTTTTCTCAAGCCATCGATTGAAAATTTTTGATAATTCATGAATTGTCAATTAAATGACGCGAATAAGAAGCAATGTTGAAGAAAAAAAGCTCAAAAGAAGTTGGCTCTCCTGCCCCACTTACATCGCTAATTGAATCGCGATTGAACATCAGATTTCGAGAATAACCACGTAATTGTTGATCCGAGCTTAATTGGATTTACATTTAGCAATGGAGCACGTGGATTAAGAATGAAATAATATAATTCTTGTCGAAGAATCGAATATGTATTCTCGTTATGTGACAGCTGAAAAATGTATTACCGCGACAGAAATCCTTAACGTATTTAAAAAACCATGAAAAATTCATTTATTCTCGAATCGAAACTAGTTTTATCGGTACACGGTAAACAATTTCCACGTGCACGTTGCGTAGAAATTATTTTCACGCTGAAAAAAATATCGTTTCACAAATTTATCACCTCGAAACATAATTGCCATAATAGCACAGCTGTTCGCAGTAGACGAAACGGAATTAGGTGCGAAATTATGAAATATACTACTATTTCATTCATTTGCACCTATATACGTAATTTTACGTCACCATATTCGCCACCATATAAATGGTACAAGTTATATCATATCTGTAAGTTGGATATGTATATTTTTTTCGTTCATTTTTACATGGATGTGTGAAAAAATGTCTGACGGACAACTCACGTACGTTACACGTCTACCTATACACTCGTATATCTGATGGGTACTTACACATGTTTTATGGTCTTTGGGTGATTTTATTTCGCCGTAAACCGCTGCCGGGGCTTATCTATAGGGTATGCACGTATATATGTATGTATGTATATGGGTATTTCGAATCAATCTCTGAATTATTACGCATTATTACCCTCGCTTCGGGTGTATATATCAGGCGATATCATATCGTGATGTCCTTTCGTATAATCGCATTTCGTATATAATATATTTTATAACGCAGCGTACAAGGTGTCCAATTTTTAAATATAAAAATACAATATAGGTATATACCAAATAGCGAAAAATAACTCGGAATCGAATCTTGGCTCGCGTGTGTACCGAAAATGTTTAAAAAAATTCCATTTTTTTTTTTAGCAACCCGAAACATGAAGAAACTAAAAAATACGCCCATGACCGTTGCCTAAGTTCGTACAACTTTCGTTTCGAAAATAATAAATCACTCGTCAAAATTCAGTACCTAAATACCGACGAATCGTACACCTCTGCATGGGTATAGGCGCGGAGAATTTCTCATTTGGGTTTCGCTCACGTCTGCTCCTAATTTCGTGCCTCAGTGTTACACTGAAAAGCTCACTCAGAAGCTTCGAAGTATGGTCGAAGGTAATATTCAGACTCGTCGGTGGCACCGAACTCTATACTTCGGTGATCGCTGCGTGCTTTGCGAACGTTTGTAACGTTTCTCAAGTGAGTTATAGACGTAGGTCAGGGTGAGACTGAAAGACAAATATTTTCCCATCGTTGTGCGGAAAGCACCGGACCTAATATACGAACTTATTAACACGGTGGGCGTTGATGCTCGATCAATCGGTATAATTTAGTGAAATTTTTCGCCAATCCATAAATTATTTGCACAAAGGTGTGTAAATAATATCTCTGTTGAAAATTTCGCGCGAATCTACAGCACTCGGACCTACGCTTCTCACGTATAATGAAATTTAATTTTCGCCCGAGGCGATCACAAACGCAGGATGTAAAAAGAAAAGGGTTAAAAATGAGCGGATCAGATTAAAAGGAAGGGTGCAGAAGACGCACCCTGTTTATCAGGCTTCTCTTTAATTCCAAATGAAAAGAAAAAAGGAAGATCACGGGGTAAAAGACAGGGAAAAACGCTTCGGGGGGGGGGTGAAAAAAGAAATGGGTAAAATGTATTATATCTATACAACGAATATCCAAAGAGAAAGGCTTCGGGGGAGCTCAAGCTATTCCCTTCAGAGCTGATTCTCGAGATCTTCAGAGCACGATAACATCTGCGGGGATCTATAATACGACCCCTATCAATCCGATTTATACAGAGAATCCTATTGTCGGCTCGCGCCCGCCCCACGTGGCCCTCTAAACGGCCGCAGATGAATAACGAATGACGTATCATTAACTATTTACTTGCGGCTCCTCGATTTTCTACGGAGGGCGCTGAGATCCATTGGAATTCGAAATCTCTGATAATCGGAGATTTCAAACTTGCCTCGGTCGCGACTCTTCATCGTGACGTTGGTTTAATGAAATTCGAAAAAATGTTTCACCCCGGCTCAGTTCGCGATTCGATTGGAGAATTCAATCGATTTTGTGCCCCCGCTTGTGTTCGCGTGAACTTTCTACGATGTTGAAAACTCCGAACCTTCCGATAAGTAGGTGAGCCAAAGTTTGAAAACTATCGGCTTTAAATGCGAACTGAAAATTAGACTAGTTTCGGAAACATTACACTTGGATCGATGTGCATGCTCCGCTGATGCGAAACTTCTTTAATAACGCTCCGCAGCTCGGAAATCCACCTCTCGAAAACCATACCATGAATCGTTTCAGGGATTATTTGATGGGAACTTTGCGCATACGAACAGGTCGTACATTAGGGTGGTAAGTTCGGTATATCTTTGACGTTAATATCGAGCTCCGTCGTTTTCCAATTGTTGCTGAGTAGCAAAAGTTGCGGACGTTATACAAAAATTTATTCAAGGCGTTCCTCATTCACGGGGCCTCGGCTGGCGAGTATTTTTACTTTTGGATATCGCTGCTTTTTTAATTAGACGAGATCTGATTTTAGGTGCGACAATTCATATCGAAAAATGGTATCCGCACCTCGTTAATTTGCGCAACACGTACACACAATCCGGGTGAAATAGGTGCGCCTGAAAATTTGAACGTCCGGTTAAATGAAATGAGAAATTTCGAATGTATTCTATGATTTGTGTGTATCGCGCGTAATGAAATCGTACAACATTCCGCTCAGCATTTCTATCGGGGTGAATTAATGCTTCTAACGGAGATTTGCATTCGTAATTCAACCGAGGTAGGTAAATGGAAAACCACGGGGATCGAGGGATACAACTATATCGTGGATTTTAGCAGTCCTCCATTGGCGTATAACTTACGCGAGCGTTTCAATCGACTATATAACTTTAATTAACATTGCAGGGGATAGTTTACGGGGCGTAATTATCGCGCATTTATGTATACGCGCATGTATATGAATGGAACATGTACGCAGCCGCGGAGCTGTCCATTATACCTGTACCCCGTAATTAGTTTCATTTGATTTTTCATTAGTTTATCGAAAAAGCGATGGAAAATGCGAGGTACACGAACGTAATTGAAGAGATCATTATGGAAGCAGACAATGCGGGCGATCGAGTATGCGGTAATTAATTAGTGAAAATGATGTCGTTGCAGAGAATGAGAAATATGCTCGAGAAATGCGTGTAATTTTCTTCGTACGATAGAAGAAACGCGACGGTCCTCACTCTGCCACTTCTTGAAGCGCTACTATTATTATCTCCCGGGTAGAAAAACGCGATATGACGACCGTGCGCTGACGCGATGCAAACTACGAGGTGCGCCGCCCACCTGCAGCCTCTTTCGCCCTCTTCATCGTCTCCATCCTCATCCTCTTCTTCAATTTTTTCTTTGCAGCCTCTTTCTCTTCCTTCTCTATTTTCCTAGAGCAGCGCGTGCTTTCAACCATCCTTTTGAACGGAATATACGAACCGCAGTCTCCGCGGCATTATCGTAAAAAGTTATCGTACGGAATGTATAACGAATCAGTTAACGTGCCCTGGTGTCGTCGCGGTGTGCGGAATATTTTTTAAATCTCGCTCCGACGAACATGACGACCTTTATCGCGATCAAATTATATGAGTCGTCCTCGTTGGGATCGCAACCTAGTTCAAAACTAGACCCGGACACGTATTACCCTTGTTATGACCTTCTCAGCTCCTTCCTTTTACCATACATTCCACCGGATAGTTGATTGTCACGCGTCATTTGAGATTCTTTCGTTCATCTAATATATGTATGAGGGAGAGGTAAAGAGGAAAAAAAAAAACAAACGAAGATTTTCGCAAATGCAATCGAATTTCAGCGAAGAGATTCGCATTCGACGTACGTGTACGTTCTCGAACTTCGCAATATCCGCACGCCGGATCTCTCATATTGAAAACTTTGTTCATAACGTAAAAAATCTCGGGAAAATTCATCGTGGAAAATATTGCGAGTTTATACGTATATAATATGCATATCGGTTACCAGTGCGTGCATTTTGAAGCTGGATTAAAGTTAGGAAATATAAAATTTTCGCTACCTACCACATGAGGATACGATATAAAGGGGATAAAAATAATTTCCTCATCCATGCTCGATTTTAATAATTGATTTTTATAATTCCTGTGCATATACATATACTGGGGGAATTTTTGGCATTTTTACGGGCTTAAATAACGCGTATAAATCTTTGAATATTGCTCGAGTAGTTGAGGAAATTTTTAAAGTGATCCTAAAAGTTTTGCGTCTGGCCAAGATAAATCTGAAAAGTTTTCTCCGTTTCGGATGAACCGTATATGCGATATCTGCTTGCGAGTGATATTTCCCGATTTATCCATTCCCTCGCTCTCTCTCTCTTTTTCCACACGCCTGTATATTATACATATGTACAGGTATGTATCCACACCCCGTAACGGAAGCATTGGCCAAAGGACTGTGAAATAATAAAAGAATTATAGGGGAATTGTACTTGTTGGTTTTTGTTTATTCTCGAAATGAAAACTAATGAAAAATAAAAACAATCACAATTCGATTGAAACAAACTCTGATCATTTACATTTCATATCGTTTTCATCGTACGTGTAAATTCAAGCGTAAAATTTCACTGACGCGAAAAAAGTGTACAGTTGCAAAAGTTCCGTGTATCGATGTTATTCTATTTCATTTCATTCGATCAATTGATTGCGAGTGTTCGGAAATTAGTCGTCCTTGTACGAGGTGCTCGAGTGAGAGCGGACGAATTTGGATCGAGCATTTTTCGTTCTCAGTTTGAGAAAATAATCGACAACCTTTAATCGTTTACGTTGTTAGGTATTATATTTTTGTTATTCACCGGTCGTTTAAAGTACAATCATTCGAGATTTTGGCGGTGGATGGGTCGATTGTCTCAGTTTTTCGAATATCTTCTATTCGATTTTACAATTTTTGAATTTTTTCATCGGTGCCTCGGGTGCTTTCGAAGTGGTCCGAACCACCGCGCGGCGCGGGTGTATCCCTCTACAGGAATCGCGAGAAGGGATTACGCGCGATGATATAACGACTGTATGTTATTATATTCATTTTGTCATTTCGTAGTGTATCGTAACGGTCCATCAGATTTCTCTTTATCCGTAAATCCTAAGGGATGCAAACCGGAGATGAGAGGACAGCACACGGCTAGTGGATACAGCGGTTTGGTGGTGGTTGTATTGATCCACTGAAGTAGAGGGAGAGCAGAGGAAGACAGAGAGTGAAATAAAAGGAGAAAGGGAGCTAGAGGGCGAAGAGAAGCGGGAAGAGTGACACGGACGCGAAGAGTCCGCGCGCTTTCTGGACCGCGTGCTCCTCCTATCTACCCTCTTTACTCACTTTATCATACAGCGTACCTATACGGTTTACCCTATTGAAAAATGGGGTGAGAATTCGCGGGGTACGTATATAACAACGTTGGGGAGACAAATATTTTATTCAAAATTCCCATTCCGAAGGGATTCCTCAGAGCACTCGAATAAACCTTCGGCTAGATCCGACGGTTCTTGGAGATCACTCGAGACTAGTCGAATGAAAAAAAAAAAATCAATTTTTAATTTTCCATCTGGATCATTGATCAATTATTGGTGTTATTGAACGTCTCTGAATAACCATTCGAATCCGGGAGTCGATAATGTGTCCTTTGGGGGTGGGATAACTGAAATTTATTATGTGTATAATAAATATTACAGGTGCCTGTATATCAGCCGATATACCAGTTTCAATTGCCGCTCGATAATCGGGGTACGATTACAATTAGCTTCAATTAATGGTGGTGCCTATTAATACCGATAACGCGGATTTTTTTGGAGCTCGGTTATACGAAGTCGATTTCCGGTGTTTGAATCCAATTCATTGAATTCGTTATAATTCATTCACATCCGGTGGGCATCGTGAGAAATTAAGATTAATCCTACTTACCGCGAAGAGCTTTTCGGGGGTGCGGGAGGAAATTTCCCTGGCGTAAAATCGTTATCGCTTCGTTTGCATTATTTTATGAAAAACCCTCATCAAAAAGTTAACGATTTTCTTCGGTGAATAAATGATCTCCCGTTTTATCAATCTTCGAATTGAAACGTCTCACCCTTTAGATATTATCCCGAGTAGTATAGCTTGACTCCCCGATGCTTTTCACCCCTTGGTGTTAGGGTGGAGAAAAAAGGCTTATATATATATATATATATATATATATATATATATATATATATATATCGTCAACGTGTTTTTCGGGAGCCAATAAATTCTCAGGAATCCCATTCGGTTACTCTTTTCGAAACAGGGAAGCAGAGAAACCTGCATCCGCGGAGCTTTCTCGATTTCGACACACTTTTTTAGGACTCGGACGGACCCCGTTCATTTTCCCAATTCTAAATACACACCTCGTCAAAAGCCCTTCACTTTAAATCCTCAACATTTTCACTTTTTGAATATCTCCTCGTTATTCGTGATCGCGTGATCCTTCTGATCTCTTATTTCCGAGAATTAAACAGATAGATGATCAAATAAAATCTTTGTACGAAACGAGACACGCTCCACATCTCGGAGGGTGCAGGAGCTCATGATATTCTCAAACACGTCGAGCACATCTCTTTTTTTCATATCTCTCTTTTTTCCTCTCTCTTCTCGGCAAGATTATTCTCAATCACGTTTAAGACAGATGGCTTTTTTCGGATAAACGTTCGCCGAGTTAAAAGAGTACATTATACACGTTTGCTAAATATTGATTTTTGAGGGCTTCCACACAGTAGTCCGACCAACCATATTCGCTTCAGAATATTTCCATCCTACCTATATAAAATAAGGGTTCGCTTCGGTCTGAGGTTAATAAGGTTTGCATGCTCGTTGGGTTCTCGGGATTACGCACGTGTGGCCCGTTAGAATTTGTTTGGGAATTTTCTACGCGCCGTTATAAGCTGGTACGAAGGATGTGTGCTGCGAATAAATCGTAAAAAGAAAAAAAAAGATGCTCAATGACTTTAAATAATTTCATGATTTTTCCAAACAACACGAGTAAAGTTGTATTCGTTGATTGCGATGGCCTGAATGGGATCATGTTGGAGGATGAGAAATATTTGTTGTATCTATATGGATCGGGTTCTTTGATGAAACCGAAAAAATTATTTTGATCACGCAAGTTTCTCATTTTATTTATTTATTTTTTTCTTCAATTAGTATTTCGAAGAATCGGGGTATGGAAAAAATTTTTGCTCGTGATTGAATATAAAAAAGTTTGAAATTGATTTACAAGTTAATTTTGAAAAAAAGTAATTGAGCTTTTCGAATTTTGACAAAATTAGATGAGCGCAGTATAGGTATATGTATGTATACGGCCTCTTTGACAGGCGCCATCTCAGCGAGAAAAGTTTAGCCGAACTTCGAAGGTCGTCAAGTTCTTTTTCAAATGGAAAGGGAGAATCAGATGGAATGAGAGTAAAAATTTTCGTCAGAGCAATTAGCACTAAAAGGATATGTTTCCGAGAGCAGCGGGATTCGGAGGGGTACCTTTGCTATATGGTCGATTCTCCTGCCGTCGTAAAATCTGGGTCGTTTACTGCGAAGAATGGGTATGATGACGCGCTATGATTCACAATCGGCAAAATTCTAAAAAATGTACGAGCGAACAATTTTTCTAATTGCAACGATTTTCCTTCATTGAAATTTTTCCCCATTTCGATTCATTGCTTCTCACTCTTCGTCTCTTTATCGAATATTATTTGAGCTGCCGTCTATATTCGCTATTTCTGTGGTGTGGAAAATTCGCTTTGTCGATTATGGTAACGAAGCGAGTGATAATAAGTAATTAACGCGATACGGCTACGATGCGGGTTATATATATACTTACACAACTCGACTTGATCATTATTATCGTAAAATGAGAAAATCGTTTGTGAAAATTCGAAAACAAAGAGGAGAGGCGATGCGGGGTACGGCGACTAACGAAGTAACTTCAAATTACTGTCAACGTTCGTTCGTGCCAACCACGGACCTAACTCGCACAATAGCATACTGTTCTCATAAAGTAGCTTTGCAACGACAATCAAACTCTGTACTAAGTTTATAACTTCATTTTGCGCAGCGGTACAATTAACAATATAACCACCTGACGACCTGGTTCGTATAAATAATTGTCACCCATTGTTATCCGAAATCTGATCACGTAGAATTTTTTTCAAGTGTCGCGAGTCGATAGCTTGAAAATTCTTCGTCTATTTTTACGTATTTTATTGCAGATTTAAAAAATACGGTGCCCTAACAACAGCCGTGGATGTTAATGAACTCTGCGGAAGAGAAAAAAAAACAGATAAAATTCATAAATTTCTGTCCAATTTTGTGCGCTCAAAATTCTCACATTCCACGGACATACAGCATTCCCTGAATAACCGCGAGTGCATTTTTTTCATCGAGTATTATCGTACACGTAGGCGGAATAACTTTGCACGATATCGATTAGTTGAATTTAAACAATGTTGAAAATGCTCGGATCAGCGAAAATCGATCACGTATAGCCATTGGGAGAATCGACTCGGAGTGCCGAATGAAACGTGGAACGTTAAACTAATTTCATTATAAGATCGGTATCGTCACCGTATACCTACGTATGTACTACATCTACATGTATACCTATGAGTATACAACCCGCCCCTGCAGACTTTCCGCTACTTTGAATTTATACAAAATTCTTCCGTCGATAACTTCATACACACGGTTACGTCGTGGCTATACGTATACGAAACGAACAAATTAAGGGTTGAATTCCTCAGCTCGCGTTTCTCCGCCTGATTATATCCAGGTGGAAGGTAAGCTGGTAGGTACCCGTGTCCGTGTGGTCTCTGAAATTAGTTTTGGTTAATCAAGAACGTACGGAGAGGTGGACTGTAACCAGCTATTTTGTTGCAATAGAATGAAACTTGGAGTTCGGAACAATAAAGTTTTACCAGACGTGGTTAAACTTGGGGGTCGCTATGTTCGCTGTTCTACTACCTCCTTTTTCACCCATTAAGACCTTCGTAAAAGCCATTTTATCCGCTCAGACAGGTGTAGGTCGTACCGAATCTGCTCATTACATTTTTTATCCTTTGCGACGCGACGAGTAACTCGGCTTGTCATTATTTTAACGAATTTCTCGACGACAAATAGCTCTCTTTTTTCCATCTGGGTGGTGATACGGTACGCGAACAATTACTGCACGAAAAGTGGAAGCGATGAATTTGAAAACCGACACTCCGAAAACGCGCCAAAATTTATTAGATATAACGGGTGAAATGTGTAACACATCGCTAACAGGGTAATACGGGCATCGGAAAAAGGGTTCCAAGTTCAAGAGACCACCCTCGAAATCGCGAGTAACACGAGAAGGTTTTCGATCATCAAACTTGTAGTTTTTTTTCTCCCTTTCTCCGTATTAGTATCATATAGCTGAGCTCGCCAGAAACCCGAATCAAAATCAGTGTGGTGAACGTAGTAGTTACCGCTGCGAAATAACGGGGAGATTTCAACACGGGTTTTTGCATTAAGCGAAAGGTCGCGACGCGCCGAACGATGTGTTGGTATCAGCAACTTATGTGGGTACAGTTGAAGCACACCCCCCCGCCCAGAACGAGGTGCCCACTCGAAGATTTTTAGGCGACAAAGGGTTGCCGTTAGATCTTATTTGATACCCCACGAACGCGAACGGAGTGCCCGTGCGGAGAGCGTGTTGATTAGCAAAATGAGATATCGACTCAACGGACGATGCTAATTTTAAAACACGCGGCAACGATGCGATTTTTGTGCCATGAAAAACGTCTAGTGTAACGGTCGAATAATTCTACGTATTGAGCCACAAGCAAAATTATCATCAGACTATCGTCGTCACTTGAAAAAGATGAAAAATTCCATGCCGATATTAAATTATATTCAAACTGCAGCTGGTGTACTTCAGATAATTTTCTTACGACTTTTGGAAATGAGATTCAGTCCTGAGAATGGTCAATGGTCAGCTCGGAATCGGTGATCCCGTTCATGCTTTCTAAAACGCTTCCTGACAGCTTTGTATAGCTTTATTCGAAACGGGGGGGTGTTTCAATTCGTCGGGTCTTTTGGGCTTTATTCACCCTACACCGAACGGAGTAGATTCATTGATTATTTTTTCCTGTACATGTACATCAATCATCGCCTTCGGAAAATTCCTCGAAGACGAGTCGTATTTATAACTTATCCCTCGCATCTCAGAAATCCTGTGTGCTTCGGTACAGTAAAAAAAGCAGAACAACATCGCTAGACGTTGCAATGTATAAAAATATCCGGTCGGATCAGCGACGACGAGTCCTATGCCAAACAAGAGGCGTTCACCGTATATTAGGCAACGTACGTAACTAATAATATACCTGATCGAATTTATCTCCGACGAACGTATCGGCGGAATAGCTACCATCGTACGTAACGTTGTATAAAATGGCATCGCCGCAGAGATATGAAACACGCTATGTATAGCGTATACCCCGCAGGTATACGTAGCACATTATGAATATGTATACATATATATATACGGGGTGAAGTTAGGTGCCCGTATACGGATCGTTGGAATGTGCGACTGGCTTATCGCCGCGTACAACGGAACCGCTCCGCTTCATCGCAGCTAACAAGCTATATTTGCTTTCATCCCTTGCAGCATGTGATACCGCAAGGATTTTCATAGCGCGTATTATTTACCTGGGCGGAAGCGCGTGTGGTATTCGCCTTTCACCGAATCAACTGCTTGCGAAACTTTGTTAAAATGATCGGATGGCTCCCGCTTTCATGATTGATAATGCGACCGATCGTCAGTTTAATTAATTTGCCCATTCCACACTATCGCAGCCGCACGCTACCGCGCATCGTATACTTGATCAAAGCGCGTGCAACAAAAGTCCTTTCTGTACTCGGATTTTATTTTCAACGTTGATTTCCACCGCGCAAAACCTCGAGAAGATTGCAGGGCATAGCGGGCGTTCCAATATCTGATTAATCGACGAAGTTAATCGATCAGGTGTAAGTGTATTCATATTATTTCCGTTCGTTTTCCTCCGAGCTGAATTAGTCCTACATTCGACTCCGGTATAGGACTCCTGGCTCTTTAGGATTCTTTTTTTGTTCGGTGATATGGAAGTCCGCGAATAGTTGCCCGTTGTATGGAATGTAAACTGGATGATATACTTCGCGAAACGCAAGAGGTGTACGAAACGAATTCAGCCACGGTTGAATACCACCCCCCCCCGCTGGAAACCTGGTTTGCTTCAATTCCATAGCAACCAGCGCTTCGCGATACCGGAAATCCTTTCGAACGGGATGGCTGTAAAACCGCAACGGCAGTGGCCCCGGCAAGAACCCAAACCGAATTTCATTCATCGATAAACCCCGGTAGGAAACTCCGACGGGATGGTCGGACGTACGTTTCATCCCGTGATGAATGCAAACTTTGAAAATATGTAATACCGACTCGATACCGCTACTTATCCTCTCCGACATCAATTCGAATTACGCAAATTTTGCAATTGATCGTTCGTATAATCATGAGTTACAGCCCGCCAGTCATTTTTCACCTCCCGGCCGTTTTACCTGCGCGTAATTTATGGTAGTCATCATGTTCTCTCGTCACTGCGATCATAAACATGTTTTTCAGTTTATAATTTTTATGTTCAGCTGTAACTTGTACGGTAGAAAAATTTCAAACTTGAATTTTACACCACCTGTTCGGCTGATCTTTGACGATGAACTTCGATTCGCAATAACAGCCTGTTTTCGCTGCAGCACCGGTAACAACCGGTTTTTCCAATCACGATTAGAAATTAGTCGATCTTTTGTCAGCTAAACCCGGAAAAGCAGGTTTGTCCGCGCGCCGGTTATCCGTATGTAAAACGATGACTTTGACCTACGACTCCCGCAAAGCATCCACTCGAGTCGTAAAATCTATGCTTCTTATTTCCTGCGTAGTCAGTCAATCTTTCAGATTCCGGATTTTCAGAATGTTTCAAACACCGGGCAAAGCTGTACGTCCGACGTCCAACGGCCAAAAAAAATCGGCATAGACGTGATTGTTCGACGAGACAATCATGGGAAAGTGTAACTTCAGAGTATGGAGTGTCTTTAGGAATCAAGTGATCGCCACCGTAACAGGTGAGTTATCGACGAGGCATGGATAGTAAAAATTGAACACCGTATTCGAAAGGATTGACGGTAGTCCTGATTGTTTTTAGCCACTCTCTCCGTACTGGCCGGGGGAATTCATACGGGATGGACGTCGCCGTCTCTTCCGAAATTGCTGGCGGATGATTCCGATCTTCCGGTGACTTCGGATCAGTGTTCTTGGATCGCCAGTATAAATGCGGTGTCGAATATACCGGGTGCATTTTTTGCCGGTGCGATCGTCAACAGATGGGGTAGAAAGTTCGCCCTTCTTTTGACCGCATTTCCCTGCATCGCTGCCTGGGTTTTAATCATGTCGGCGCAAAATTACTTGTGGCTCTACGTCGCGAGGTATTAACACCGATAAATTTCGTGGGCATTCGACGATCGTTGTGAAACACCAAAAAAAAAAAAAACAATATTTTCGATTGACTTCCGCAGGATGCTTTCCGGCATAGGTAACGGCATGACGGGTACGATTCTGCCGATGTATCTGGGAGAAATAGCACAGGATGATGTGCGGGGTGCATTTGGTCTCATGAATCATTCGATGATGAGTCTGGGAATGTTGATATCTTACTCAACCGGCCCTTGGGTGAGTCGCGCGCACTTAGCCGTCGTAGGAATCGTAATGTCATCAATTTTTGTGCTGACCTTCTTCTGGATGCCGGAAACACCCCACTTTTTAGTGACGAAAGAGCCGGAGGACGCTAGAAAAAGTTTGGAATGGCTACGTGGAAACAGCGACGTTGCCGAGGAGGTGAAAAATATCAAAATAACGGTGGAATTCGACAGGGAGATCGCTTGTACAACGACCAGTGATATTCTTAGCGAACCCGGGAATCGCAAGGTTCGTAAAGCGCACAGGTATTTT
Organism: Athalia rosae; assembly: GCF_917208135.1. Classification (NCBI taxonomy): domain Eukaryota; kingdom Metazoa; phylum Arthropoda; class Insecta; order Hymenoptera; family Athaliidae; genus Athalia; species Athalia rosae. Next base: position 10,496,828 of record NC_064026.1, read on the forward strand.
AGCCCTTCGATTCGCTACTCATCTACAACAGATCCCCTCGATGTATATACAGGCTCTCTCGATTGCCACTGTGTTGATGATCGGCCAACAAGTGAGCGGAATCGGTGCGGTTAACTCTTACTCTGGGATAATTTTATCGAAAACAGGATCTACCTTGGACGTGGGATTTCTTATAATCATCATCGGATTGGTGCAACTAATGGGTGGTCTTCTGAGCATGTTCACGGTGGACCACGCCGGACGCCGACCTGTTTTATTGTTCTCCGTTTTCGGCAGTATCGTATTCCTCGTGGGTAGGTAGAAACTTTTTCCTCATCACCCGAGCGAGTGCTCGATGATTCCTCTCGTGTCAGAGAACACGCGCGATATTAAAACCTGCCGCTGGACTCTCTGCTGACAAATATTCCGTTCGATCTTCAGGAGAGGCTTTGTACTTCCAGCTGGAAGCGAGTGGAATCGATGTTCGTTCTTTGTCATGGCTTCCGTCGACGAGTATGGTCGGTTACATGGTCAGTTATTCGATTGGTCTGGGATCCCTCGCTTCCGTAGTGATATCTGAAATATTTTCGTACAATATCAAGGCGATTGCCTCGATTTGGGCGATGGCGGTATCTTCGGTAAGCGCCATGACCGTAACTAAACTCTACCAAGTGATCGCCGACGCTTACGGAATTCACACGGCGTTTTGGGGGTTCGCCCTCGCTACGCTGTTCACTGGGAGTTTCTTGTACTTTTTTCTGCCCGAAACAAAGCAGAGATCGTTGGGCGAGATACAAGCGGAATTGCGGGGTACGAAAAAAACCGACACGGTAGCGGACAACCCCTAGTTGGCGTTTACATTGTACGAATTTTTTTCTAATACGAATCTCGCAAAACTACGTGCTACAAATCTGTGATTTTTTTGATTATCTTATAACATGGTAAAATGTACATCAATGTTCCGGATATAATTTACCAAAACTATTGTACTAATCTAATTGATAAGAAGGAGAGACGTCGGAAACTGATGAGAAATATAAGAAGAATTAAAAAAAGAGCAAACGAAGAGAGAATCTCTTTGATGGCTTATTCGTTTCAAAAAAGCTCCCCACACAAGACAATCATTTCATACGGAAAAGTTTCATAACTTTTAGTAATTTCCGGTTTCTTTTTTCGACGTTTCCTTTGCATGGTTGCCTGAGGCGTAGATGCAGAGCCGATAATACGCAACGAATGAAGAGAAGAAGAAGAAGATGGTTGGGATTTTCAGACGACGGTCGAACACCGCTTTACCGCCACCGTTATTTATGAGGCGAATTAAAATTCTATTCCTCATACATCAGTTTTTGCTCTGCAATTTTCGAATCAGGCAGCATGATGATTTTTTGAATATCGAAAAGATGATTAGCCTGAACGCGTTGCGACGACGGCATGTTGAGTGCTGGTAAGATAAGAAATAGAAAAATAACGTAATCCGTTATCGACGATACGTTCGGTAGCGTTAAAAGAAAGAGAACAAGAAAGAGGGAAAACACATTTTTAGGGCTCGCCCGGGGGTGGGAAAATTTATTATCGGACCGAACTGTATATCGATGTGACTGGTGAGATCTCCGAAGTAGTTGATACGTATAGCTTCGGGATATGTGCGGGGTTTTCAAGAAAAGAAGGAAGACTTGCTCCCTAGCCTCCTGGAAAGTTGGATGGAGTTTAAAGGGGTTGGGGGAAAAAAGGGTGTAAAACGGGAGTTGTGGGTTGGGGACATCGAAGGGAGGAAGGTGGGTGGCACTGCAAATTCGACCTAGATTCAGGCCATTGTACGGATATATTCCGTTACGTCATCAGTTGCATCGTGCAAAACGCGGGTGGTATAGCCGAAGTCCGCCAATCGGTATCAAGGGTATAGAGAGATCACCGGAGGGATTTCTTCCGCTATTTTATTTTCACTTATTTTTTTCACACCATTTTTCGGTTCCATAAAGTCCGAGCCATTCGGAGCCAGGGGATAAAATTGAAGCAAAAACACTAATGATGAGGAAGAAGAAAAAAGTAAAGGAAGGGAATGAATGAATCGGAAAAATAAATAAATAAATAAATAACGGAAAAAAAAGGGAAAGAAAGCAGACGACGATTTTAAAATGTTAAAAAGTCATTTCGAAAGTGGAGTCGGATTTCACCGCGTCCGACACGAGTAGCTCTTTCAGTTGAGCCTCCTTGAGCAAACACCCGAAGCAACCCCGCGAAAAGAGAAAAGAGTATATCGCGGTCACGGAAAACAGCCCTTCAGAACAACCTGGCGAGGCGGGTCACTTTGTATTTTGAATTATGAATTTATACCTATTCGCAACTTCGTTGTATTTGATATACTGTCTACCGAGGCATATATTTATACCCGCTGACAAACTGCATGTAATATATCGATGGAACAAATCCCGCAAGACTGTACAGTGTGTCTAGAGAAACGAAAATAAATACCCAAATGACAATTTCGGAGGTGTGAATATAAGAGCTCGGTTTAGGTCGTGAATATTCGAGAAACCGCTATCCATTGCCGAGAAACACATCCCCATATTCTGATCCTTTTATTGCCTTACCTGATTCAAACGGCTCAAATGTTCGATCAAAATGTATCCAATAGATGAATAAAGTAAAATAGGTAGAATGAAAAAATGGTTCATAGAAATTGAATAACCTGCAGCTGACCAGTTGTGGAGTTAAAACTAGAAGCCAAAGTAAAACGATGAAAGAAAAAAGGAAAAAAAAAAGGTAAAAAGGCGTATCATACCTACACATAACGGCAAACCTGCATGGGTCAGCAACACTATCGGAAGACCTTCCGTAGCGATAGCAACGCGCGAGGTAATGATAGCGAAAAGATATGGGAATATCATTATTCCGAGATCCACGATAACACCCCATCACGTAGGGACGTGAAACGAGGAAGGGGTCCATGTCACATTTCACACGGGGAAATATCACGGATTTCATGGGCCATGTATATTTATTTTTCGTTTGTGAGAGTGCAACATGATTTGTACGATATAAGCGATTCCTTTGGGGATTGTCAATTCTACAAATTCTATAGAATTACCTGTATTTTTATGGATCTCGCTTTTTCCAGTGAGGTCAAATAGTAGCCAAGAGTAATATCATTATGTCGTTTGATCTATAATTTCTTCCGTCCATATTGAAAAAATTTATACGTATATATTTACACGCATATATGTACGTGGGTATCATATAAAAAGATAGCATTTTCTACTGCACCGCAGCACTTTACGCTCTACCCTCAACTCCCGCCCTCTGAAGTTATTAGGTTATATATTATATTGCCTTTCCTTTGAGAGGGGTCAGGAAAATATTGTATAATACGAATGTATGTGTGCGCGTACGTATGTATATATTTCCTCAAGGATTTTGACGCGGAACACCGTTTTAAACATTTAATAAACGAGCGCGAGGCCCTGCGCAAATCCCCTTATATACAATACACTATGTATCATTATATATTATATTATGTGTATTATTTATATACGGACCTCCCTCTGACGCGAGACGATAATTTATTAATTTTTAATTAGCCCATCTCCGTGCTCCGAACGAACCAGGTAGACGTAGGAAAAAAGTATTCAATAACCATCTGTGCATCTACATAGATAGCTACATTATTGTTATTATATCATGTAAACCAAACTGATTAAAGTAGAAAAAAGAGTTTGAAAAAAAAGTGTCTGCTGTTTTTAACGAAGCTTATTTCGTACCGCACTCCTTACATTTTTATACCGTACCGATTATTATACGTATACCTACGTAGGGGTCGCAATTCTCTCTTCTTTCGTTTCGTCATTTGTCTCATCTATTCGTACGCATGATATAAATCCATATATACTCGTAATTTGATATACATAAATAAATATTGCGTGACACAAATATATCTCGCGTGTACAAAAACCTCTACATCGATATAACGACCCTGCAATGAACGAGGAAAAAAGCGACTCGTACATGAATATCCATGTGCGGTCATGTATATTCAGTTGTATGATACAAGTCACAGAAAACGTGCGTGAGGGAGCCTGTAAGATAAAAAAAAACAGACCATGGTTTTTTTTTATCTTTTTTTAATAGGCAGAAACGACGATTGGATTTTTACAATTTTACCTACTCGATGATATGCGCATACGATCGATCGATTTCGAGTAAATTTCTTCTATCCATTCGAAGTTCGATTATCACTCGTAGCCGCATGTGCAGAGTCGCGTCCGTTTTCACGGACAGGTGTAAGGAGAAGGCATAAAAGAAGGAAGAAAAAGAAACGTCTTCCGATCCCGAAAATCACCGCATGATTTCCCAGCGGGAAGATTTTTTGCAGGTCTGCACAGCCTAGGAAATTCGACTTTCGGCAGTTTTCTTCGTATTCTCTTCCACGGCGATAAGACAATATTTTTGGAGATCGGTGATCGGTTTTACGCGTACTCGTATACATAGAAACAATTTATTTCGAAACGTGAGAAATATAGGTGTAAAGTTTGAGGTATTAAACTTTGAAATCAACTCGTAAAACTTTTCGAACACGTCCTCCGTAACTCGCGGTACGAGCAATTTGATCGTCGCTGCTGATTTTCCGGAAACGAGTCGTCGCAACGGCGCCACGTGCAAAGGTCTTAATTCGATCACGGCAAAATTAAAGATTCCTCTTAGTATTTTTTATTCCATTTAATTCTCTTAATCTTTACCGAATATTCCTCACCGATCACCACAGTTCTTCGGAGTAAGGAAAATTGACGGAAATCGTACCAACGGGAAAAGCCAAATAATTTCGCTCGCTTTTCTTCTCATGGTTAAAACGCGTAAAGCTGGTTCTTTATCACGTGGATCGGAAGCTCGGATGGTTGTGACATACTATTTCAATTTCGAACTGGTAAAAACCTCTTCTCCCGACCGAAACAAGTTGACCGACAAAGAGAGCAATTGCCGCTGTCTGTTCTTTGTCTATGCCGGCGTATATCCCCCGTATCTATCCGCAGTGACAGCCGCAGCAAAAGCAGAAGCTTTGCAACGAAATCTGTTCGTAGCTGCTGCTGCTGCTGCCGCCGCCGTTGCTACCGTTGCAGCTGGTGCACCCGGCGCGCGATGCAAATCCGTGCACCGCGTTATACGGATGCTGCAGCAGTTACAGTTGCATCTGCGTCTGTAGCAAGAGACACGGGCTCGTTTCATCTCGCCGTAAGCACTCCTAGATAATTGCGAGGAAGATGGTCCGGGCGAGGAATAGCAAAAGCAGATGCGGATGCAGCAGCTCAGATGGTTTCTGCGATGCATCACGGCCCCGATAAAACGACTACGTGACGTACGTTAATATACTGCAATGTGGTAAACCTACATACAAACGCGTTCGTATACCTTTTGAACGAACAAACGTTTTACAGATTGCACTTCACAATCGGTATATGGGTTGTACACATCTGAACAGATGTACACAATATTTGTCTCGCGGTAGGAAGTCATCTGCATAAAAACGGCGTATTGATAACTTCAAAAATTTCTACTCCCAGAGACAATTATCCCGCACATTTCCATATCCGATTTTCATACCGGATATTCCAACGTCACGCTTATGGAACTTTAGCTGCAGGATTAGTTTTTCGAAACATACGCGATTTTTATTCGATTTGAGACTTGAAACCAAAAAAAAAAAAAAAAAAATAGAGTTCGACTCGTGGCCACTCTGATTACCGGACTTCTCGCCAAATCTCAACGGATCCATCCGACGTATCCAATATGATATTTCGGATCTCTCGGAGTCCGTCGAAGTGCGTCGGGAATGAGACGTGCTTCGTGTTTTCCAACATCCCCCAGAGTATCCAATGGCAGTAACCTGCCTCAGGGCAAGGGGCGCTATAGGATTACAAAAATCCTTTGGGACTAAAGAGCAACGTTGCTACCGGCCCATGAATTTCATGCTTCGAGAATTCTTCCGTGGTACGGAGCGGCGCAAAACTATACGATAACAAAAAAAAAAAACGAATGAGAAGAAAAAAAGCACAAAAAAAACGGGGAAAATGGTTATTACACGTATAGGTATACGGTTTGCGTGCAGAATCACCACCGACGATAAGTTAACGACGAACCCTACCGTAAGAATGGTGTCGTTCTTTCAACCTTTTCCCCGTTGTGTTTTTGATATTATTATACCAAAAGGGTTATTAGGTAGAAAGAGAAAAAAAAAATGAGCGAACGAAGCCTTTCATGATTTACGTTATAATCTGTATTACAGCTGGGGAAAGAGTATTTTCTGTTTTCTTGTTTGTTCTTTTGTATAATACGTAAGAAAAAAAAAAAAAGAAAAAGAAAAAAAGGAGAAAGAAAAAGAAAAAAGCATTGATCTTCTTATCTAAAGATGTGAGCGAGTACTTTTTTGAAAAGCTTTCCAGACATCACGTCGAAAAGAGGGGAGGAGAAGAAGAGGTAGAAAGTCGCGTGCAAGGAAAAGTTTTACTGATACATATACATATACGTGTACGCGGCGACTCGCCGTAGTAAGAAAATCGAAAAGCTGAAGCAGACTAAGAATAAGAAGTTGAAAAATAAAAATGAGCAAACGGAAAAAGGTTGAAAAGGAAAGAAAAAGAATTTAATTTAAAATGTTTTCACTGTCGGAGATAGAGCGGAACAGAGTAAATCTGTCGTTGGAGAGAGTAGTGAGAGAGGGAGGAAGGACCTGCAGCACATCAGGTGGAGGAGGCACGTATATATTTTCGCATCGTTCATCTCGCGTTCGCGTTCGTGCCGCGAGGCGAGGCGAACTTTTTCCGTATCACAATGGATAAATATGGCATAAATATATGAAAGGTTGTCGATATCTTACGGGTCGCTGGAAGCTACGTTCGCCAACCGACCGGTCAAACCGACGATACATGCTCTATTTATAATCGCTAGGCAGGACCGCAAACGCTATTCACGGGTCACGTGTCTCACGACGTATGAATTATATGAAGCACGTATTACACATTCTCATAGACCATGTATTATTTATTATTACAATAAAGAAAGTTGAATTCTTCTCTTGAGCTGCCGACGATAAGGAAATCATTTTTCAAATGTCCCAGTCTGAAAGAAAGCCTCAATTTTGCCCCGTAACAAAAAAAATAAATAAAAAAGCTGAAGCACGTATCGTGCAAGGGAGAAACGTATCTCGAAGCACGTGACATTTATAGGTAGGCCACACCCACGTGTATACGTATATATATATATATATATATATATGTATACGCGCCGTATCGTGGAGGACGATAAATTAGGTAGTCGCGCGGCAAAGTGCACGGTTTATCTGTTCCGGGTGTTGAGATCTCGAGGGAAAGTATTCGGTCGGTGCGGCCGTCTACTTTATTGGTATTGGTATTGGTATTGGTCGGATTTGCTTTACTCCCATTGGTTTTTCATCAAATTTCCTGCACAATAGCACGTTAATTTTTGCCGTTAGTTCGCCATTTCCAGTCACGCGGCTTTTAATAATTGAATAACTTTTTCCGAACGACCAACATCGTCCCGCGCCGCAATCTAGATGTACTTGCAACGGCGGTCCATCTTTTCTTTCACCTTTTATGATTTCTGAAATAATTGTTGGCAATTCTTCGTCGTAACTACCCGGACTAACTATACGTACGTATACCATGGAGCAGCAATCATGTGATGTAAAGATACGGACGCGATTAGATACTAAGTGGATGCAATCACGAGGATAAACGAGGTTGCGATTGACCGTTTACCATGTAGCTGACTATACTCGTTTATAATATAGCGCGGTTTATCCAACTCATCTACAAGCACACAGATTTTCCATGGAGGGTGTAAAAAACACCTGCGGTATGCACAGGGGGATTAATAGAGTATGAAGTTTGCTGCACCCGTTTAATTGCAAGTCGACCGTACGGTGAGTCCGTTACACTTGTCTATGAAACGACTAGATTTTATTGACAACAGGTGAAATCACATTTTGAGATAAACTATGGTAGCGGCCATTGCTGATATTTCTATTCCTCTCTCTTCCTATTGATCAGTGTGGGGACGAAATTCGGGGAATAAATTTTTCATCTCTCGGTCGCCATTCTCACGGGAATTCGAGTGATTCAATTACCGGAAATTTCTCAACCAACCAGCTATGCTTCTCGAAGTATGCGAAATGAACTAGTTGTACCGTGAATTGGATTCAAAAAATCTAAAATCATCAATTTTCAGTAAGAAAAAATTCTCCACGCCCATGTATAATATTCTAGGTGCCTAGGTGCTATGGCTATTTCCACATAGAAATCGGGTGCATCGAATATCGTGCGAAACGATGTGGAAATATTTGAATATACCGCGCGAGTAAATATGCAACCTTTCACAGCTCGTCAGAGAGGAAGTCTCAAAGCCTCGCATCGGCCTGGCATATATCGTGAACACGACACAGATAACGTAAATTTTTTTAATCGTTCTCATCGAAACAGGTATTTACTGACCCGTCTAAGTGAATTGAACGGGTCGTTGAGCTTCGCGTCTATGACAGACTCAAACAACAAAGCTGCATCAATTACTGTACCATCTACGATATACTTCTACCGCGATACATCAAACGAACTTTGCCCATTTCTTTTTTTTTTTTTTTCGTCTTAATTTCTATAATTCCGTTCGAAATCAGCTGGAGTATACTTTGGAGCTCACGAATCACCTCGTCTCGTAATTCTTGGAACAATGTGACCACGAAGTAGTATTTTATACGATACCCTGTAGAACCACCCCCCTTTCATTTCTTTTCTTTTTTGCCCTCTGTTTGTCCCGTGTTCGGTTATTCTCTTTTTTCTGTTTCAGCGGATGGATCTCCAAATGGTATGTTGGCTGCCCCGTTGGCATTGGAAAAATCCAAATTCTCGAGTTGGCGAGCGTATATTTATCCTGTAGTTACTGTGCAGAGCCCGATACACGTACGTGGCATTCAAATTTCTAACCGTTCCGCGTTTTCGAACAACGTTCCGCAACTTTCGAAGCTATACGTTCAAGTTTTCGAACTATAAGAGAAGGAAAAAAATTAAAAGTCAGCAGAGTAAAAAATTGGAAAAACCGCTCACGTCACGGTTCAACGCAAATAGGTATGTAAACGTCGAAGTATTCAGTCGAGTTCGACACTACAAGTCCACGGAGAGGAAAAAATACGAGCGGAAACATTTCAGCGAAGTAACGTGTCGGAAAAACAAGTCTGACTCTCGCTGAACTCCAGAGAGAAAGTTTCATCGCTTCAAAAGTAATATCTATTAATTACTTCGTCAAAATCAATCGAACGAAAAGTATACGTATCAAAAGCAAAAAATCCTCCCCAAGCTTACGGGCAGCACGCTGTGTTACCAATTAAAAGAGTAACGACGTTGAATCGCGGTAAGAATGTGAAATACAGTAGCGTTCGAAGGCAACTAATTAAAGGGGAGCGTTTTTTGACCACCGAAAAGAAGAAAAGAATTCGACTTTTATTGACTCTCGAAACGACGGAGAAAATAGGGAAGGGGAAAAGAGATTGGCGGGCGGTGGATTTATATTCCGTAGATTCGAAGCACGGTGGTATTGAAGCACTAGGTACACAGGTATGCACGGTACGTTATAATATAAGGATAGAACACGAGAAGTGGAAATGAGTGAACTCTATGCTGTACACATACGTATGTATACCAAGCTATTGAGTGTAAAAGATTAAAAAAAATATATAGATATATATCTATACTAATAAAGGTGAAGAGGTATAGTGCATCAAAGTGAAACGCGATGCGTGCAGCCGTTATTGTTATACTTACTTCATACAGGGGGAAAAGAAACGAGGGGGCGAGAGAAAGAGGAATGGCGGAGATCGAAAACAGTTAACAGACGTTTACGGTAGTGGGAGGATAACGAAACACAGTACCGGAGTAGAAGTACTATCGACCCAATTCTCACCCCCTTCGTTCCCCTCAACATTTCCACCTGCTCACAACTGCAACCCCTCCGGTCATTCTACGGTGATTAGCCGTTGCGAAATATACAACGATAAAGGGAAGTGCTGTACAACGGTATAGGGAAACGGATTAGAAATACAATAAAAAAAATAACCGAAAAGAAAAAAAAAAAGGAAAAAGAGGAAATATTTTTTTAATACGTCATCTCCAACGAACGTGGATGAATGGAGACTTGTTATTCCCAGTTGGATAAATTCGATTCGAAAAACCACTCTCGTTTAATTTCTTTATTACCCACAGTGCGAAAAACATGCATTAGCTGATCGCTTGTTCGGAAAAATCAAGTGTGAAGAGCGTGAAGGGGCTGGTATATTTTATTTACGCGTGTACTCAGCTGAAAAATAAAAAACACGGGCTAAAAGGTTTTGCAGGAATAAGATTCTGTACGTTGCAAGATTACCGGATTTGGTTTGCCAGGACATTTCACGTTATTATCTTGCTGGGGTCAGATTCTACTCGAGGGAATGAATCCCGGGTATGGAAGTGTAACGTAACTCCTAGACACGAAAAAATCCAATATAACGTACGGGATTTCCTCGAGCAATTATTGTGAGGGTGAGGAAATGTTAAGCAAAATCGTCGTGTCGCGGAGATATTTCCTTCCTCTTCCAAGTCGAAAACGATTGAACGGGGGATTCTCGGGTGATAAAATTCTGTTTTTGGGTTTTCAAATTTTCTTTTTATGAAACGATAATCGCTTGATGAAAACAATTTTCCTATATTCTTTGATTTTTATTCTTTTGGACGTAAATTGTTCTGAAATTCTTTTTTTTCTATGTTCGATGTTCCTTACGTATTATCGAAAGATTTACTCATTGGAGAACATCATTGCGAAATGCTATAAACATTTTGTAAAAAAAATTTGCAACATCGCGCAGGGTACGTTTCTGAATATTTCTCGCCGCTGACCCAAAACGGCGTTTATTTTAAAGGTGTGTATATTATGCTGAACTTCACGAGGTAATACGGAAGGTTCCTTTCGTTAAATATTAAACAGGGAAGATACAATTCCCAAAACAATATTTTTTCTTGTGCAGAGGAGGAAAAGTTGTCCAGACTTTTGAGAATTGCTGCAATTTATTTCGTATTGTCAACAGCAACAGATGATTCCGAATCGCATGATCAAGTAAGCTTCACACGGTGTGAAAAATTGTAGCTAAAATTATGTACAAGTATAGTTTTGAATCGTTTTCGCCGTTCGGGGTCTCCCCCATGTCTTTTCAACTGTGATCTGGATTATTTTCGAATGAGAAGAATCGCATTCGAAATAAATCGAATCGAACCCTTCATTCGAAATGTGACGTACTGTATGCCCATACCTATATGTCTTTTAGTACCCACATCGTGCAAACTTGTCACCCTACGCACGATCAACAAATAAACCTCATGACAATGCGACAAAACACTTTCTCCTTCTCCTCCTCATACTACTTCGCAGGACACCATTTGGGATATAACAATCCTCGACGCGCGAATTGTGTCCATATAGATATACGGCATGTGTGCAGTGTTCCAGAAAACAAGAGATATCTGCGACGATCAAATAACGAAGTGGACGTCGCGAATGTACATTATGTGACTTACTTGAATTCTTGTTGTAACAACAAAAAATACTTATCAGAGATGTTTTCTATATACACGGTATTGGGGACATGATTGTCACTGATCCGGCCTCACCTATGAAAAAACTAACAATAAGTTTATACCTTTAATCGAGTGAAAAGATTCAAATTTCATCTCTGTGAGGATCCACTCAATTTTGCGGGCAGGTATTTCACTCTCCTGGTCAAATAAGCGGTGTACTCCTCACTTATTAATGAAGTATTGTCGCCATTCGATTTTTTGTTTTGCGTCATTCTAAGTGGAATGAGCAAAACTCACGCAGCAGAACTGAATAGTTTCGTAATATTCGACTTACGAACATGAACATTGAGAAAAATTATAGAACTGTGGAATTGATGTAAAAAATGACTGAAAACCGTGAGATGAGCCAAAACGATTTATAAATTAAATCACTTTAGGTGGGATCTCAACGTATTTGCTTAGCTCCCAATTAAGCTCCCAGTTATGAGGTACAGACACGATTATTATTCGCGAAAGCTTTCAAGACGAACGTTTAGTTAATTATTTAAGGGATACATAAATATGCGCCGTAAAGGATGAAACCTAAACCACAGCAGGAGTGAAATTCTTCGAATAATTTCACAGAACTGAACATTACGAGTTGAAATTTCGACCCCTAGAATCCCCGCGTATTTCGCGTCAAGTATGTCAACTTCTACCCCTAAAAGTGCACGCGCGACTGTACCATACTGTAATTAAGGAAGCGAATTTCTCATGGAAATATTCACGCACGGTATACGCATACATCCGGGGGGGTTTAAATCCCATGTGAATATCCTATCGAGGAAAAATTATCCTTCCGTCATTTTGCCCCCTTCAACGCATCCGTTTCATAGGTCGGAGTCAATAACATATGTTGAATCCAGAGCGGTTCAAAATTTTTTGATAAATTTTTGTTCGAAATAAAAAAGAAGTAAGACGGATATATCTTTCTTCGGACTCACCGTTCATTCTGCGATTTTGAAGACGCGTTCCTTGAAAATCCTCTTCAGCAGGCTGGGGGCTCGTGTAGTACTGTGAGATTTAGCACAACCCTCGACCGTATATTGAAACCCTTCGAAACTTTAATCCCGTCACTCAGGGTGAATTCTAATTCGGAATACTGATTCGGTATACACCGGGTAACGTTTGTGGCCGCAACTGGGGAGAGAAATACCCTTGGGTCAAATTACACGGCTGATTTTCCACTTCATTTTGGTACTCCGAATCTGTTTAAACGTCATACATTATATAATTTTTCACAAGCAATTCGTATCCTGAAAATTTTACGCCGCGATATTACAACAGCTAAATGAAATATTTAAATTTTCCACGATGAATGCACATTATGAATCAGGTAATTGAACGCTCCGTTAATCCACTGCAGGAGTAGGGAATTTTTGATTCGAGAAATAACCGGCCAATAGGTCCCCGACCCGGCTGAGAATCATGACGGTGAAAGGGGAAGAGATTCAACGTTTTCGAATTTAACAATAACCAAGTAGAAAATAAATCAAACGAATGAAGTATAAAAGGATGAAGGATCAGGGTCAGATTTCGGGGCACTTTAGCGCCACACCTGCCTGCTTGTGTTTTACACATTTATCTTTACTTTATACCGAGAAACTCTCAGCCAACGTTATCACGCTGGGAAAAAAAACTCGATTAACACCTGAATATACATGTACAAAAGTGAAAGCTGTATGTATATGTACAAAGAGGCGCGAGATTTATGTACCCCGAAGCTGGGCAGAATTATATAGAAAATATTACAGCGGTTTAATTCTTATTAAAAATTTGGTGAACCGAAAATCGAGGATAACAAGCGAGAGGGTGATAGTATAATATACCTCGATAGAATAAAAAATCATTACGAAAATTCATTTACACCAGATTACACTGCATGATAATTTATTGTTCATGAATTATCTGATCATTTCAAAAACCCTTTGAGGTATTTTAGAATAATACGTAGTATTAGATATTGGAACTTTCAACTGTACGAAAAGTTGCAACTAAAAATTAAAGGAAACCAAAACATCCCTGAACATTTTTTGCGATTTGGAAACCAAACGTGTGTACCAGGCTACAAAGGTTGAAGTGAAAACTCGACGTTCCGCAACCCTTGTGACTGAGAAAAAGAAAGCAAAGGAGAGAAGAAAGAGTTTGAATCCTGAAAATGAGACAATGAAAGAGTGCGTGGTTAACGGCGGCAACAGCAGCCAATCTGATAAGTCATTAAAATTTGTGTTTCTGTGAAAATTCGCTTACTTCAGATAAAAAAAAAAAATCAAATGAAAAAGAAGTTTCAACTATGAAGCGAGAGGACCGAACGTCACGTAGTAGTAGGTACAGCATATGATCAAGGATTATTCTGCAGCGTAAAAAAGTAAATCTACAACGCTGTATCCCGTGATTTTTTTTTTTTTTATTTATTTTTCATCCCAATTTTTTTGATGGCACAGCAAATAATTTTCTCGGGTCGAATAAATGCGGGTTTGTAATATACATACAATCTATATCTCTACCCCCCTTACAATTAGTTTGATTGCAACGAACATTTTTACCTTGCACGAGACTAAACCGTATATAGATACTCATCATCAAAGAAGTTTCAATATTATTCGAATGAAAATAGAAGAAAAAAAAAAAAAATTCCCTGCGGGTGTAAAATACGGCCGAATTATTTTTTGCCCACGTCGTCGTGTGAATGAAATTCTGCCCAGATTCTTTTTGGGGAGGAGGACAAACAAATTGATGGACAAAATTTTTTTTGCATTCAGTTTTTTTTTTTTCAGTTTTTTTGTTCAACGTACATTTTATTTTTGCCTATCCGACTCTTTCTATACGATGTCCGAGTTATCCCACGTCATTATCAATCGAAATCCCGTGTCGCATTTAGTCAACACTCTACGATTATTAGAGCGCGCCGAAAATATTATCATTGAATTATAATTATCGACAAGGTGAGGAAATATTGTCAAGTAATTTTTTATTCACTCGCGATCATCTTCTGCATTGGTCGTATCATAGAAATATCGAACGTCGTATTATTTTTTCATCCCCTATTTATTTTTTCTCTATACCTCTCTCCGGAGTGAATTGAAATCGACTCTAGGAGTTATATCGTAACGTTTTACTTCATATTTTTCTTTTCTTTATTCCATTGCCGCATTCAAGGTGTTGAGGTGTTTTTTTCGCAACACATCACCTGGATAAGAGTGAGCGAACTCTTGTATTTTCATTCCCATGTAATATTCTTTTCAGCCGACGTTTTAATTTTTTTTTTCTCTCTCTCTCTATTTTTTTTTTTTTTTTGCCGTCTGGAATTTGAGCTGTGAGCGGACCTTTCGCTCGCTATCTTTCGGCTCTTATCCTATCTTTCGCTTGCTCTTTCTCTCTCTTTTTTTGTCCCTTTTATTTTTTTCTGTGGGAGATCTGACCCAGTTTTACAGGGATGAGAGGCTGCGCGGCGTTAGAACGCGAACGCGAACGGACGCGAACACGGCGCGGGTCGTACTGAACGTTGAGCCCTTCTACTCGGCCGCATCGCGTCGCGCCGCACCGCGACGCTCGCTACTTGATATCGATCACTGCGCAGCGGTCCGGTATCAACACCACCAGCACAACCAGCAACCAAAACCAGCACTCAAAACCACCACCAGATACCAAAATATGTACCTATAGTACAAGAAGACGATCCAAGAAGGATGACACGCGTTCATTAATTCTTTTTTCTTCCGTAACGTCATGCAATACCATGTAGACATCTGAGTCTTTAGATCGCGCTCCTGCCTGATAAAGATTTCAAGCTGATTTTTAAAGGTCAAATTCAACGAGAGTTTTTCCAAAAACTGTTATTGCTATGAATTAGACATGTTGGAATTTGATTTTTACTTTTTTCTCCAATTTTTCTGAATAAACCATCTGGTAGTATCATTTGTACATTCATTACCATCACATAAGTATACAATTTTCCGTGGGCAAGACGACCGGCTCAGGTTTTTAACAAAAATTTTATTACGAGAGAACAAAGAGTTCGTTAATTTTAATTAGTAACGCAGTTTTACTTTTTCTTCGTCGCATGCATTATTGTGTCATCCAATTAATAAATTCAGCTGTCGAAACAATTACCTTTTTTCTCTTAATTACAAATTCTCTCATTGCAAAAGTCTTTCATGCATGCAACGATCAAATTTTTTTTTTCTCATTTTTTGGCTGCTTGTTTATGTTACAATCAATCGCTAGCCAGATTCAATCAACCAGATGTGCGTTTCATCTGAGGATAACATCAGTTGCTGGGGAAACAATAAGATATAAGGGTTGAAAAAATCTGAGGTTTGACGCAAGAGGGAAAAACCGGGAATTTTTTCATGTTCTGATAATCTGAGAAGCCCTTTTTACTTTTTTTTGTGCGCCTCAGGCTCACATACATGGGGGTGATTGTATATAATATGATATACATAGGTATATACGTATCTGTTGAAAAAATTGTGCAGGTTGAAAAGATTAGCGGCTCTTTACTCTTTGACGCGGTTGAAGGGTGCAATTTTTTTTTAATCTTTTTTTTAATACACAATATACATCTCGTATATACTTGTGTATATGTTTATGTTTATACTGACTCCGAAAGCCCTCGTCGGAAGCGTTGAGGTTCATTCTTTACTCTAGAATTGAAAAATTGAAATGCTTCTCGATTCGAGGATCGCAAAGGGCATAAATTTGAATAATTTGAAGAAAGTACCCGAATCTTTAGGTGATTTCAAGTTGACCCTGAACAGTTATCTGCGCTGTCAATTTCTTATCAGATAACGATAAATGATATAGGACGAACAAAAACATGATGTCGAGAATTTGATTCGGTTTTTTCATTTTCTTTATACTTTTTCCTTCCCTTTTCAAAGACACAATTACTATAATCCAAGCTCAGGATCACGTTTCCACGGAAGAATGAGGAGTATGGAAATTGAGTCAGGTTATAATTGAGGTGGATTTTGCATACGGGGCAGCGTATTATAATGACTGAGAATTTCTGTACAGGACCGAAAGAAGTAACGAAAAGAAATAAAATTGATCCTGATGTATGAAATTGTACATTGTACTTTTCAAGATATTAATTATATTGTTAGAATATTAGAGTTCGTGAATAAGAAAATTAAACGCAATGCTCGCGTATGTGGAACCACAATCTCATTCCACAGTCAAACCGAAGTCTAGTCTTATTGCCAGTGAAGATTTCAATCTGTTCGCTTCCGTTCTAGAAAAAATATATAAATGAGGGAAAATATAATACATAGAAAGATTAGTTTGCTTCCCAACGAGAAGGGTGAGAGCAGGCTCACGAGTCTCATTTCCTGTGGAAATCCGATTAACGAAAAAAATTCTTGTTTTCAAAAATCTAATTTAATGATTTTTTTTTGTACAGTATGGAACGGAAGGAAAAGAGTGATTCAAGACAAAAAGACACAATCGCGAAGAAAAAAAACGGTTGAGAATCGCTGGGAAAACAGTTAAATGCACAAGTCTATGAGGGTGACGACTTGCCCTCGTGTAAATGATATCGCTTATCTGCTGACCTTTGCGGACGGAATATTCAGAAGCCCTTCTGGTGCAAATACCAAAGCCTTCATAAAGCCTCGTCGCGCACATCCTGGAGTGATATAAAAGGTGAAAAGAATTAATCTGAATGGAAAGAATGTATGTGTGTATAAAATATCGGATACATCGATTGATTCGTATATAATGCGTGCGTGCAGGAGCATCAAAATTGGATTGTCAAAATTCCATTTGCCACGTTGAATAATAGTGTAATAAAATAATTTCCGTTAAAGCTCTCCAGTCTGTGTTTCGGAATATGAATCTCGGGAATTTTATTGAATATCAATATTGGAAAATTCGTGGTATGGAAAATTCCATGAAATAGAAATTCCGATGGAAACTGGGGGAGTTAATAAACGAATGCTTCAAGTGTAAACAAATATTTGTGACAGAAACCAACGACTAATAAAACCCAGAAGTTCAGGGGCAGAATTTAGCGCCGTTGGACGACATCAGGATGATCGCGTTGCAGGAAAAGTTTGCCACTTCAAGTAGGATTAGGGGGTTGGTGTGAGCGACTCTTGGTTAGTACGCAAGTGTGAAACTTAATAATCAAAATTTCAAAGGGCTGGGTGATGACAAAGAGTGAAAGAATCTTGGCAACCCTTCATTTCGTACCCCTTAAGCTCCCTCTGATTCTCAGACATAAATTAATTTACCAAAAATTAACGTTTCAGCATTACGTAAAATAAGTAAGATAAAATTCCAAACGTGAAACATCTGTCTTTAAGAACCATGAACCAAAATATATTTTTGATAATTCGTCCATTCCTGATTCCGTATAGGATTTCGAATTTCAAGTCTTGCCAAGGGTCACAAGGGATGGCATGAATTTTTTGCACGTGGGGTGCAGCAGTGATCGTAGGATGAAACAACTTGTACCGCCATCTATCGAGTTATTTATGTACAATAGACTGTTTAAAAAAAAAAAAAAAAATTTTATCAAATGTATCCTAAAATTTTCTGTACCTCGCAAAACAAAACCCTCCGAATTCGCTCCTCCATATCTCGAAAATTGAGCTGGCGTATAGGGAGGTCTTCTTCCCCATTCAAAATAGATTGAAAAAAAATCACTTTCTAATTTTCAAAAGACACTAATTTTGTCAAGAATTCAATTTCCTAAAAGATAGCACAAACAAAAATGAGAGAAATATTTTTTGAGTATAGTTATATTTTGAAAATGTTGGTTTGTTCAATGAATTGTGATGGTTTTTTTTCGGTTTCTCTACTTTTCAATACATGTATAGAAAGCCCCTGCTCATTCAATCAATCGTACCTCAACACAATTTATTTTTCATCTTGCTGTATGTACTTACTTACACACATACTATACCTATGGGGCATTCCACGTCAAACGGGCCACTTTTTTCAAAATATTTTTCAAAATATATATGAAACTTATTTTATAAGAAATTTGGCCAAAAAAGCGTCACTCAAGTTTGGTTTTTTCATCACATTTTGGAATAATAAATAGATTTTGACATAGAATGGATTCTCGGCCGATTATGAGGTATATAGCGGTTGAAGCAGAGGAAATGAACGAATTTTCACGAATCACAAAATTTGCAAACATGAAGAGTGTTGAAAAAGTAAAATGAAATATTCAAATATTCAAAACGTGTTTCCGTGCTCAAGCATTTCGTTCATAACAAAGTGGACGCGTAATATTACAAAAAAAAATTCTATAGAAAACGCAATTTTAGCCATTTTTCCGGGTCCACTAGGGCAGAAATACTGGAGATAGCGAAAACGGTCAAAGTTCTCCATTTTCACCATAAATCGTAGCTTTTGAAAATGTTCACTTTTGGCGTTAACAAGTGGTCGGAGCATGGTTTTCAAGACCCCTCATAACGTCGAAAATGTTTCAAGTTTAAAAAATATTTTGGAAAAGTGGCCTGTTTGACGCGAAATGCCCCATGTGTATGCATGTATTGTAAATTTTGTTTTACTGCTTCTCCTTTTCACAACTATAACGTTTGAAAAAAAACGAAATGAAATGAACAAAAAAAACTGGTCAATTTTGTTCATGATAATTGTATTCAATTTCTGTACAGACAAACTCAACATCTTATGAAGAACCCTGAACCTAGGAACTTGCCAAACATCGTTTTGATAAAAAAAAAAATTGTTTCAAATAAATGAAAAAAGAAACAGAAAAAAAATTATTCACAATATCTTGATGACGATAGTGATGATTATATAACAATAACAATTATAATTATAATGATAACAATCGTAATCATAACTCGAATGGATATAAAGTGACTTGTGAGGCGGAATCAAGAAATACGGAAAAATTCGAATCCAGATATAAATATCTGTATGCTCATGTTTATACGCAAATGACAACCCTCTCGGATGGATGCATTTGTACATATAGGTATTCATGATGACTTCACCCTATTTCAAGGTGTGTAGAGGATTAATAACAACAGTATTTTTCTGTTCTTTTTTTTTGTTTTTTTCAACTTAAAATAATAAATGATCGGTATACTTGTAAGTAAAGAGTATATAATAATAATAATAATGATAATAATAATAACTTAACCGATGCTCGTTTCTTACAAATACTTGTCGATTACTCGAGTATATCTATAAAAGTATGAAGAGGGGTGTTATACATTTAGTAATAATTTATGAATGGAAAGAAAAATTTATTTTTTTTTTCTCATGTTTCATGTTATTCAATCGTTTATCCGTAACTCAAACGTTGAAAATATTGACCCTCGGAAATAATTGAGCGTAAGTATACCTATATGAATTTCTTTTCTTTCTTGCCACAACGTTATTGTATGTCAAGTGTTAGGTTTAACATTATTACTAACATTATATCTTATGTCTTATAATTATAATAGTAATAATAACAATAGTAATGATGATATTCAGAAAAAAATAATCTTATTAATAATAAAATCTTGTGTCATATTTTGGTTGTTGGTCGTGGCAACTTGTATGTAGTATTGTTTTAAATTCGCTTTATTTATACATATATTGATGTATCATATTACGTTCTCACCATGTCTCGATGTATACTATATGTATGTAAAAATGTATGTGTGTATATAACGTATAGTCAATGAAACCAATGTGTAGATAATAGGCAATACTATGTAGATTAATCAATAATTCATCGGTCGTTGGGTAGCCAAATGCAGATTCACCATAGTACAAATAACATTGATTTGAAAAGAAAAAACGAAAAGAAATTGAGAAGAAATAAAACGTAATGATTTTCAACACCCATACATACGAAACACGCAGCTAACTAATGATCAGATTATGATTAAGATTGAACTAATTGATTACAATATATCTAAACACACATTCAGGCTCTCGCTCGCGCGCACACACACACACACACACACACACACATGCAAGCGACCAAAATATAAAATTTCAGTAGCATATAAACTAACGTCAATCACATTTCACATGATATTGTGATCAAAGTACCGTTATCCTAATAAGACTCACTAGTATTCGATTTAATCCATTTTTAAATGAAGGAAAATCAAAATCAAAAGGATAATAATCCAACGGTAATTTCCTATTCTTGACTACAAAGTTCGAGCGAAACTTGCGCTGTGTGGGTCTCTATACACCAAGCGCAGTCAATTCCCATAAATTTTTACAATCAGATACCAGCTTAAATGCAAGTTTTACTGACAAGGAACTGGGGCCTCCGAGCTCATTATCTTTTATTGGTCTAATCCAATGAATGATGCAAAAAAATTGAAAAATGAACACATGTTGCACTTTGATAAACTCTGAATTTTTTAGATATTGTTATTTGAAGAATTTTACGTGTAGAATTGAATAAAAATGTATTGAATAATCATCGGTAGCTAATTTGGAAAATTCTATTTTCGTTAATTAATCGGATTTGGTAATCAGCGTCTTATTCGAGGTTTAATTTCTATGTTCGACTCAACGCTTGTTTACTCAACATGAATCAACGACAACTTTCAATCGATAATGATATAAATATACATGAGATTTATATTCAAATGAAAGTTTTCATCGGATTCATCCCTCAGACCTACATCTTTAGATAACACTTCTGTGTATATGTACGAAAATCATGTGATAAAGACTACCAATAAAAATGAATCAAAATGATTTGATTCATAAGTGTGATAAATACAATGCCCAAATCATTATTGAACAAGTTTAGCTTACGTTACTACGATTACTGTGGTAAATACTGTCAAGAAATGTCGACGATTTATATCCTTAGTTTCCAGAGCATACGTTAGCCAATCGCATATAAATTGCGTATATCTACCAGTAAAAGTCTTCCGCTGAAAATATCGGTGTCAGATATTACGCATAAAAAGCAAGAATGTGAATAAATCTTGACAGTATTATAACACTTAACATATCAATAAATAAATCTAATTGTATACGTTTGTATTTAGGATTTAATAATAATTGCATTGTGCTTGGTTGCATTGCGACCAAAGCTAGTTATCCCATTCCTAGTCTTATAATAATAATTGTTTCAATTTTGTTACATTACAGAGCCAATGCACGTATCTATGGCAATTGGGCAAAGAAAGAAAAAAGGAAAAGAAAACTATTCATTTCATTTCTAATTCTATGATAATTAAATATTCTAATTGCTACAGTCATTTTTCAGTAAGTCACCCGAATTCACCATCCTTAAATTGTAAACAGATTTAATCAGCCGATTTATTTCAGCGCCCCTACATCAGTTAAAGATATGGGCAAGTATAACAAAAAAATTTTTATTATCTATAAATCAATAGGAGTTAACCACAGCATCAGTTGGCTCTTAACAATAATCGGACACAAAATGTTCTGCATTTTTTTTTCTTTTAATTATAACGGCGCACATCAGCTATTGATGAATTATGTAATTACGATTTAATGAAAGTTCTGGATCCGAACCTACCGCAACTATAAAGGCTAAACATTTTAAATTCATCAATACTTATGACCAAAATGATATGAATCGCCAAGTTCGCATATTCAGCACTGATAATGTTCACATGAATGGTATTGTTCCAAAAGATTCTGATTTCATGAATTGAATTTTGAATCTAAACTGATTGGTATCCGGTCTCACTTGTAATCTTCGTTCATTACTTCTATCTTGGTGAGATCATATATCATAGTATCTTTCTCTCTTTCTATTCTTCAAGCTGATACGTTGAGAAATTATTAACCAGGAATTTCCAAAATAGAAACAAGAAAATATCATCAAGTTGGAAGTCTAGTGTCACAAAATAATGTAACATATTTGCACCTGCCATTCTGCAGTCTCTTATTACTCCTGTGCCTATTCGAATTATACCACAGTAGCAATGGTATGAAATATCGCTAGAACGGATTGTACTACCACAAATAAATTACCTAATTAAAAATGTGAATCTATTTGATATCCGATAGATTAATAATATACCGTTGTTTAACATGTATTATGCTTATGATTTAAACGTCTAGTTGACACATTATTGATTGTACAAATCTCTGATTAACTATTTTTATGTGCATTAGCAAATAAAGGGCGATTCATTTGAACCATTCTATATTGAATTTATCTAATTAGGGCTTCGGCCGTCCCAGAGCAACGACTAATAAACATGTTGATATTTAACTAGCCATTTATTTACCAGCATTGAAGAGAAACAAGAGAAAAGATGAGAATTCTTACTGCTAGGAAATTGTCTATTAGCTCACACCAGAAAAAAAAGAAATGGAAGGAAAAAAATTTCAACACACGGATGTTAACGCTTTATAATTTTATCACATTCTATCTAACGCAAATATACCTGGTAAAATCTACTGCAATCGAAATTCCGAACATAGAATGGTTAAAATTTTGCTAATGAGAATAATAGTTACATCTAGGCTTGAATACCTGACGCCAATTAAGTGTTCAATGCACAAAACTCAACGTGCTTTAGTAAATGAGTACATATTGCTTTGGGTATCACATTGCCACTCGTGACTGTTTATAAAACACCTATTTTTGATGTGATTCTAACTAAAGAAATGAGTCACTATTAAAAGCCAAATAGCTCATAACCAAAATGATAAGGATTTCATTTATTGTTTACATAGTATAACAAGAATTTGAATATGAAAAAAAACATACGAATTTGACACATCAATTTATTGTTTCCCTGTTATTTTCATCAGCTATACCTATTTATAATTATAAACTATAATATATGCATATACTTTTATCTACATATACATTGGACCATAGAGTAGCCAATCTACTTACATGGTATAGGTACTCAATGGCCAAATGCAAGACCCAGCTTTCAATTCACAGTTAATGTACAAAAGCAAAACGATTAGTTCTGGGGTCTTCTGGTAATAATTGATAAGCTTGCATAAATTTAGCTAAACGAACTAACCAGTTTTGGTAAAGATGCGTCATGAACTTCGATGCCTTATACCTTTTTGAACACAATAGAAAAATACAGCGAAAAACAAGCCATACATTGTGTTTATTCAGATTCACTATCTATCATCGTGATAGTCTGTACCATTTGTCGGGGATTATGGCAATTATTTGAGCACATAACGCTACTGTCTCATCAATCGTACAGATCTTAAGCAGTGTTACACATGCACAAAGGAATGGGGTATCAGAATTCAGCTATCCCAGCTTATCCTTGGCCCTCGAGATGTGAACGAAATAGCTATGATTTATACATTCGTAACTAGACGATGATCGCATACGTATTTACTTCAGTACATAGATCTACCGTAAACTTTTCATAAAGCCGGGCCTATGAGATCTTTCGTGAATAAAATATTGTCCATAATATTTAATCTATTGAACAGCTTAAGATTAGAATGAGACAGTCTTACCTAGTAACGAAATGAGAAAAGGTTCATGTCGTTTTGTTGTTCTTGGCCATATTGTGGGAAGCCCAGTTCAACGAAGTTTTCCAGGAATTGCACAATGCCTCGTCAAATTTACTACGAAAATGCATCAGTGCTTCATTTTCAGACATTTCTAACACCTGTAATAATAAGAAAAAAACAAAACAAAGAATGCATCACTGAAATCCTAGGAAACCTGTAACTACAATTGTATACTTACTAGGGTGTCTCTCAGATAATTAAGATCTTTTTCCGACGAGAGTTCCGGTAGGCCAGTCGAGATCATCATTGCGAATAGCGATAGAATAAGACCACCGTGCCTCCTTAATACAAGGAAGGCTTGTTCGCAATATTTTTGAAACCGTTGAAACTCAACCGCCTGACCTTTTTTACCTTTGTTTATTACATGGACAAAATCATTTGTGAGAACAAAAGGCACTCTTTCTCTTCTGAAGCCAAACTTTTCTTTAAAATGACCTAAAATGTGGCCAAAATCAATGTGGAATAGTTGACCAGTCTTCTTCACCATTATATTGTCTGAATGACGATCAGCGATTCCTAACACGTAAGTTGCAACACAATAACCTGCGCAACTGAGTGTGAATTCTTCTATTGCTTTATATAATGCAGCTTCAGATTGGTTGTGATCTTTCAACCATGCAAGCAGGGAACCTCTCCTAAAAGGGATTATATGGAATGAAATTCGGAACTAAAAATATGAAAAAATTAAACACAAAAGAGTTGTGTACCTGAAAGCCGAAGTAGCAGAAAACATTCCTTTTTCTTTTTGGATATTGGCAATAGTTTCTGCATTGAGAACAACTTCTATCATTCCTACTCTGTGTTCGGTAGATATGCAACCATAAGGATTCATACGTAAATCCAAACCCTCATTTTTCCATAGCTTATCCATTATACGAAGCATTTGTAGTGTCAACATGTCTTGTCTCAGGTCATCTCCATGCTTTAAGATTAGGTAAATGTCATCTCCGTATGGATCTGCATTTTCGAAAACAAGCCAGAGGGGACGCATTTTGCTATCCATAACTCTGCATTTTTCCATTCTGGAATAAAGTGGGGATATTAAGTTCTGATTAATGAAAGAGCAAAGGTTTAGTTGGTATCCTTACTTTACGTATTTCCATCTATAGCTCGGATCAAGAGGATTTAATATGTTAGAAACTGCTTCTCGACAGTGTGGTTCTTGGAGAAATTCTTGCAACGCGGCTTTGCGATCCTTCTTTTGCCGCACGAACTCCGAAGTCGATCTTAATTTATCAAGGCATTCCATTTGTTTGACGAGTGCCCGCATGTGTTCTTGACTCCCTCGGCAATAAGCTTCTAATATCAGTCCAAAACGTACAGACACAGAACCTACTTGCATTTCAGATCTGTAAGCCAAGATAAACAGCAAAGTTTAAAGTCTTGTACATTCAGGTATCTCGATCTTTTGGTTAAAGAGTTGCACTCATGTACCGCAAATGCCAGAACAGATAGTGTCCAATTCTCTGATTGTTCAGTGCTCTCCTGAGCAAGAATTCTGTTAGTTCACACGAGAGGTAGTTCTCATGCTTGAGAGCTTGTACAAGTTGTAATAGATAGAGACTCAAGTCTTCGTCACTAACATCCATCAAGCAACGAACTGCAAAACTTCGAACTGTTTGATCAGCGTAAGCATAATCCAGCAATTCCAATGCTTTTTCAACAGGCAATTTTGGCCATTGCTGAACTAATGCCGTTGCTTCAGCGACTTCCCTAACAAAATAAATCAAATGAAAGTATTTAAAAGTATTTACGACTTAAACGGAATGATCAATTCAAAATTCAATCATATTAAGCTCACCTATGATCATTCCACTCTACACAATGCAAGAGCTTGGTCAAAAGGGTGGGTATTTTTTGTAGACAGTGATACCTCAGAGTCCACATAGTCTTCCTCTCCTGTTCATGAAGTTCGTGCAGGGGATCGCTATCTGCTAAAGTTCTCAATTGTTCTAATTGTTGAGACTTACTACTATCCAAATCCTGATACAGTTCTTCTTCATATGTAGATTCTCCTCCAGCTTTACGCAAACTTGTTGCGTATTCCACTACCTTTTCTAATGAAGGGTAAAGCACAGATTTGTCTCTACCATAACTGAAATAACAGAATTAAAGGCTTAAGCAAAACCAGAATTTATAAAAATTTACTCAATTAATCTGATTTATCATTAAATTCTTAACTTACTTTGGAAAGGTGAGCATAAGTGCAGCAGCATGATCTATATGGGGATTAGAAACTACGGTTCCAAGGGGATGAAGTAAATCCTCATTTTGCATGTCTTCGGCATAGGTCCACGTGTATAGCGTCATGGCGCCAGTTTTCAGTTGCGACTTAAAATCGTATATCGTTGTGTTAGCCCAACATAAAGGATTTATGTAATACTCTTGCTTTGAGTCCTTAACTAGCCTTCGGCTTTTCAGTCCTCGGGCAGTTTTGCTAATCTCATACAGAACGAAGCATAGTCTAGACATCCGAGGTATATCTCTAACTTTGATATCAAATTTCAGAGTTTCCTCCCATTTGCAGCTTCCCTCACTTGTAACAACATGCTCACTAGTCTTCTGACTTTCACACAGTGATTTTCCACCGTGAAACAAGCCAGCTTGCACTCCGATCTGATAATAAGAGAGAAGAATATCAGTTGCATACTTCATCGTAGTGAAGGTATACCAAAATCTAGCTTAGTAAATTACCTCAACAGTACGGAGGGCGGCATCTGAATTCAGTCGTGATATGCCGTTTACATTAAACACAAATGGTTCATCTAATTTCCACGCAGAGATATGCTTTCCTTTTTTTCTAAGAGTGAGTGTGGAAAATGATGGCCTTGGACGTTTCAGGCTATCGATCTCGGGAATTTCATACATATCATCAGGCTCTATAGGTAGATTAGCTACACTGAGTGTTACAAGAGTCGGCGTAATATCACGTGCCAAGCAATCCTGAATATAGAAGAACTGTATAAGCGGGTAATCTCCGATCAGGTACTCTTCTTGACCGCAAACTTTTAGTATAAAGTCAGATGGTCTTTCGTCGCGAGAATTTAAATTTATCGCCTTCTTATTCAATATCTGCCTTAGAAGTTGGTGCGGTGTCATGTTGTGCGGTATTTGAAACGTAAACGCAGTCTGAAATAAAGGATGAAATTAAATTTAATTTCGTTTCCAGATCTCAATACATATACAATCTATGATACCGAGTCGATGAAGAGCTTAATTTCATTGAGTTGTTCGATTGAAATCTAACAATGAGTGAGAAGCAATTTTCCCCTTGCACCTAAGAACCGAACCCATAATTTTCTTTTTTACCGACGATACAGCTGACGCCTTGAGATTGCGAAGGCAAAAATCGTAAACAAAAGTTTGAATTCCAACGAACGCTATTGTCATAATTGCAAAATACTGAAAAATTCTATTATACCTGTGTTGGAAAAACCCTATCAAGTGAATATCTAGATTATTATAGCTAGAGTTTTATGATTAACAAAATTTCATAGATCCTTTCAAAAATTATAGAACAATTGTACAGCATAACCTAAAAATGTCAGAAGTTATGAACTGCAACTGTGCTGGCAAAAATCAGTGTAAAGACAACAAAACAGAGGAGGAATTACTCGATGAAATCAAAGAAGCCAATATTAAGTTTAACGAGAAAGTAATTGAGAATGATAACTACCAACAAGAGATACATGAACTACGTCACAAGCTAAAAGCTTGTATCGCAACACAGGCAGAACTTTCCGAAGCTAACGAGTTAATGGAAGATAATTACAACAAAGAAAAAGTGTTGAGAGAAAAAAAAATAAACAATCTAACAGAAAAGTATACACATCAATCAAGCACTTAATAATCATTTGGTTGAGAATTCAAACATTTGCCATTCTTTCAGATTTGCTATGGAGAAAAAAGGATATGAAGAACAGATCTTGGCAATGGAGTTAGAACTAACTTGTATACAAAAGAGTAATGCAGAGTTGAGAGAAACACTGACAGTAACAGAAAAACTTGTCAAGGCATCAACAACTAATGATCCAACAAAAGATCAGGAGATGTTAAATTTGAAAGAGAAAATCATAAGTCTGAATGCAGAATTGGAGCAACAGTTTATTTCTGGAAGAGAATTATTAGTGAAGCAACAACATATGGAGGAAACCATCAATACTCTTCAAAAAAATTATAATGAGGTTCAAGATATATTGGAGGTACTTAGTAGCAGATCTTCCTGCATTTAAAATGGAACTTTGAATATCTCGTGCAGCGATTTCAATTGTATGAATATTTATATTGATACAAGACTTCTTTGATAGGCAAAAAAAGCTGATTTGGCATCCCTGACTGAAGTCTTGCGAACTACAAGAGATGAGCTCATCATCTGCCGATCTGAACTTGAGTCACTGAGGACGGTGCCTGCTAGTGTTTCTGTTAAGGGTACAAAATGCACACTTGACAGGAATAAATGATCGTGTTGATTGCATCTCAGTTAACGGTTTGTGCATATTATTCCAACAGGTAATTCACTGTTTGCTGAAGTAGAAGATAGTCGGCGAGACTTGCTTCACGATATGACTATCTTGAGAAAAAAATATATACACATGAAACAGACATATGGAGCAAAAGAGGACGAGATCAAAGTATTGAAGGCTG
The DNA here is from genome assembly GCF_917208135.1 of Athalia rosae. Lineage (NCBI taxonomy): Eukaryota > Metazoa > Arthropoda > Insecta > Hymenoptera > Athaliidae > Athalia > Athalia rosae. The sequence continues at coordinate 10,525,573 of NC_064026.1, forward strand.
AAAGGGCAACATTGCTCAGAAAATGGGAATATGAGAATGAGCAAACAGTTGATCATGGTGCTCAATTGATGAACACATATAAAATGAGAATATCAGAGCTGGAGAACAAATTGAAAATTACAGAGAAACAATTGAAATCGATGGACCACAACAACGTACCAACTAGCAATAGCTTTAGGTAAAACAAAGCTCAATTTTCAAAATTTTTTTAGTTGTTCACGATGAGTTGATCTGCTATATTGTCCTTAATATTTTCTATTCAGCTACTTGCAATCGCTTTTAACAACTAAGAAAAAAGAGGTGGAAGAGCTGCTGAACAAATTGGAGGAGCGTTCAACTCAAAAAATTTTGGATGAAGAAATTAAATATGAAACTGAAAAAGAATTGAGAAAATGGAGGTACAAGGCCATGTCTTACAAGGTACATTGAAAAGAATTAATCATATTAATACATCTAAAGAGTTTTAGGTAATCTAATAACTACTTCAAACCTTACAGGCCCAGTTGCTGGCAACAAAAACTGAAACGAAATGTGAAGCACCAAAGGAAATTGAACTGGACTGCAGCACTGCCGATGCTGATCTTTCAAGTAACATGGACCTGACTGTTTGCCAATCAACTGAAATTATGACACCTAGTTTGCCAGCGATACCACTCAAGAAGACCGCAGATGAATTAGTACAAGTCCTACAAGGCTCAGGGCACGAGCAGAATATGGAAGATCATAAAAATATCATCGGTGGCTTTGATGACTCTAAAGATCTACCACAGAATCTAATCTTTGGGCAATCAAGTACTGATTTTAAGTACCAATCAAATAAAGAAAACATCACGGGCCCTTCTGGTGCAAATGACAGCAACCTAAAGTCTGCTCTTCCAACATCAGGGACCAAAAATTTAAGCCCAAAGAATCGGGATAAGACTAAGAAAACATTAAGATTCACAAGTGATACTGTGGATCCTCAAACCAGCAAATTAGTGAGGCAGAAGGCTGAGAAAAAATCATATCCTGTCGTTTTTATTTCAAACCAATTGGACCAATGATATCCCATGAAACAGGTGATTTTTATGACTAATCATTATATTTTTAAGAATTTTGTACTGCGAAAATTGGGTGAACCAACATTGATAATAAAGCAACATTCCATCAAAAAATGTCTAATGAAATTAATGAATATTACTTACCTCTGTGTTCTCAAACTTTGTGACGAGCACGATATTTCCATCCTTTAGTCGAGTTTCAATATTCTTAGGTATAACGAGTGGAGGTGCTAGTCGTGGAGGGAATTGGTAGCAAACTTTTTCCTCCCACGATTTCTTTTGTCTACTTTGTGCTATTTCTTCTCCCAGGAGTCGCATTTTCCACCGAAAGTCATTCACCTCTGAGTTTTTGAGTGCTACGAATTCGTGCAATCCTGAGAGCCATGAAAAAATGTGTTGAAATAAACAGATTTCTAGTAAGTTTTTGTAACCAAGGATTGTGTGTTTTCAATACCTTTCCCAATGAGATGACTTATTTGATTATCTAATATTTTATCCCCCTTTTCTCCTTCACGTTCAATTACTTTTAAAACCGAACAGAAGGGTCTGATATCACAAAGACGTCTATTTTCATCTCTTAATTCCTCGGCCTCAGCCATGGAATTAATACATGAAAATACATAGGAATTTGCATCTCGCAAAGTCCCATGCAATGGATATTTGCTTGCTTCATCCCACAAGTCCTAAAAACAGAAAATATTATCACCTTTGAAAAAAGATTCATCAAATGTGCTGGTCCGTAAACTTTGAGACTTGTCAACAACAAACAAGCTGGGAATTTGACCCTCCATGCAAAATATTTATCAAATTGTTTGTTTGTTGTACAGATACAAACCTCCTTGATCTCCGTTAACGTGGCGTTCCGATTTGTTTCCAGAGGTATAAGAACCCCATTTGGCATCAGGCATGTGAGCTCAACAACCTCAGTGGGTGTTTTAGCCCAGTAATTATAGGTGTAAGTGCTTGGTATGTGAACCATGGTGTAGCTGTTGTCGCGAAATTAGATAATAAACATCAGAATTACAAATTAGGTCTTTTGATTATCCCCGAATGATGATAAAGCGTTCAAACATTTCAGCGATGTGATTTGTTTTTTTTCTATTAAATTTACTTTTGAAATGTTATGATCGTGACATAGTTTTTAGCCATTGTGCAGTTGTGAAAACACGAACAACAGGCTAGTGTCACTACATTTTTCACTGTTTTCACATCGCCGTTTAGACGAATTTAGACACACTTCTACAATTTTCTAATATCTCGAGTTAAATATAACCGTTTGAACAATGTGTCGCTAATAATAAGGCAAAATAATACACAACAACAACAACAGAGAAATGCAAATAACGATCACTCCACGCAATAACAACACCATCGGCCATTATTCATTTTGCTCGACGACTGACGGGAACCCGCCACGGTTACCAGTTGCGTTTACGTTTACGTTTGCGTTCACAACTCACGACTCACGCGAAGTACCACGATTCACGCTATGTTTACTTTGATTTTGGTTGCCCCGCGATGGTCCGATCATTATACTCTTTTGAATGGTCCAATTTTTTGGTATATCACTCGTGTCTGCTTGTACAGAACATACGGGGAGTCTTCTAACTCTAATGGTAAACCAATTCGTCATCGAAAATCGTACGTCTCATATTCTGATAAATTCGTCTACGAACCACACAAGCTCATCCGAAATTGGAGTCCAAATTGCATGACAGCTATATTTTTTATTATGGTGGGAAGTTGGATTGACCAGGTAGCTCGAATCGTTGACATGGGTACGATATACTCTAAGGATGACCCTACCCTCTACCTTGTTGACGATTCATTCATTTTCCCTGTATTCTATTGTTGGTAATATCGCCCAGCTTTACCCCCTCTATTTACGCCACACACTTGACGCAACTGCACGCATGTTCGGTTTCCTGCAACAGCCTGCAACGCTTCTACTCTGCTCTAGTGGTTCTAATATCAGTCTATCTGGATTCTAGTTTTGCTGATGCCCATGCGCCTGATGGGTCCGATGACGACGCCCTGTGATGCGATTTCCTAACCAATAGTTTGTAGCAAACAAGCAATTGATCATCTTGAATTATTATTCCATTATTTTGGAATGCAATAACATGTCCACTGTTTTTGAGCACTCAATTAAAGTACCGAGACTCTACAAAACAGTCGCTAAAATCATTCAAACTGTTCGTGAAGACGGGGCGAGCCTGAAACAGTTAGTTTATCTCCGAAAACATCCAGTGAGTATTTCATAGTCACCGCGTGGTTTACAAAGAGGAGTGACACACCTTACACTTATCGTATCAGATACCTATAAAGCTTTTTTGAATTTCTTCATTGTTACATCTCTAAATCATCACTAACAGGTCATTCAAAGTTTGGATAGTTTTCTACATGTATAGACTTTGTTTTAAGTTTGCATAACCAAAATGAATGGTATAGAAATGTTATTAGTTGACAAAATAGAGCCAAATATTTGTGTCATTCGATGCTTCGGTAAAAGCCCTGTGACTGTGTACGTGGTATCATTTCAACATATTGCTTTGACATGCAGAATATCAAGGCATTGTATGCTTTGGCGTTAACAAGTCTTCAACATGGTTCTCAATTGGATCAGCTCATCCGACGAACGAAAATACTCACTAACGAACCACGACTGGATCCATGGCTAGCCAGGGTTCTGATAACTGAATTATTATGGGGAAAAAAACACTTGAACAATGACTCCAAACCTGTACAAACTATTCTTTCATATGAGAAACAGCTAAAAGAAGAACTAAGAAATACTACAGCGTTTGAAATCCCAGAAAACAAATTAAAAGGTAATTAATATTATGCTGAGATTGTTTTAATTCTTGCATGTTGTTTTTACAGAGTGAAGAGTTGAATAAGCTCATTAAACACTTTTGGTAACTATATAAAAGTACTACCATCTCATTTTGATGGTTTTAATCATCCGCAACAACAGAATACAGTCAAGGAGACATTCTAAGATAAAACATCTGTGGTCGTGCGTGGTGAATGATACGAAACAGGGCAACGTGGAGCACGTACAAAAATCAGACACCTTATTCATGAACAACATGGCGGAAGAGCCAAGCGAAAATATGCGTCAAGTCAAAGTTATGGGTTTATTATTCCTCTACAGTGCAGCAATGTTCACACTGCCATTTGCAGCATTCTTTGGAGCGCAACATGTAATGCGAAAGGAATTTCAAACCGATCACTTTACTACAAGCTGTGTTTCCGTCTTATCAGCTGTGATAACAGTGAATTTGATTATTGCTAGTTACGCGTACCGGGCTTACTATGAACCTGATGATCCCATTAAATCTGACGACCAAATAGTGGTCGATGATAGACCAAAATCCATAAACGACCTCAATACAAAAGAAGACTGAGGGGACTATCTTCTGAGATTCAATAGAGAAGTTAATTCCAATATAGCTAGCAATTTTAACTTTTGTAATGAAAAGTATTTTGTAATTCGTCGCTGCTCTTTGTACTAAAAATAGACAAAGGTATGATGTACATACACATACGCCTATTTCTGAAACAAAACAAACGTTTCTAGTCGTACAGATTCAGTTTCTGGCTACAAGTGTATATGTTGTTAAAATAAACAGTCTAATATTATTACCGATCTCTTGAATTTCATTCCAATGGTACTTGATACAAGCCTATCATATTTCAAATCCTGGGCCTTTAAAAAAATCGAGCACTGGATCCAATTAATTACCTAATAAGTTTTTTTTACAACTGCTGATCAGGAGAAATGTGCTTGTGCCTAAAATTATTCAGATTTCGAACAAGTCGATCATCACTGATTATATTCCAAGTTCATCTACCCCTTATTATATAAATCTCGTATTTCTCAGCTAGAAGTCTTGATCGATTACCGACCATGAACTATTTTTCACCAATGATAATGAGAGATTGGATCAGGAATCTCAGTTCTGGCTTCTGATTTTCAGTTGAAAAGCCGAGGTATGTTAGAGTTAACACACTATCCATGTCTGTGGATGAGGCAATCGAATCCTTCAGACAAGAAGGTTGGCGACCATTGTACAGAAGTAAAGACTATCCCACGTTCATCGAGGCTGTATCAAACCTTTCTGGCATGGCTTTTATCCAGGATATCCATATACCAGAGTTACTTGTCTTTCCTCCTAAAACTCAATTCTATGATCATCCTGGCTACACCAGTGGATCTATAATTCTACAAGACAAGGTTTGGATCATTTGACCAAATGATTTCTTGCAAACATCATCTATCGGCTAATTTTTGTTACAGGCAAGCTGTCTGCCAGCATATTTACTGAATCCACAACCTGGTTCTACTGTTCTTGATATGTGCGCTGCCCCGGGCATGAAGACCTCACATCTGGCTGCAATGCTACAGAATGAAGGGTAATACAACCAGATTTTTTCAAATTTTCACAACAGTTCCGCAGCTCGGTCTATATTTATTTAGAATATCTAACAGAATAAATATTCGTTGTATTCGTTACAGCAAAGTCTATGCTGTGGAAGTCGATAAACGAAGGTATGAAACCCTTTGCAGTATAGTTGAAACAACAAATTCTTATTGTGTGGAGACCATCAATGCAGATGTCCTAACTCTCAATGAGAACCAATGCCCTGATGTGGAGTATATTCTAGTCGATCCAAGTTGCTCTGGATCAGGTGAACTATTAATATTTTTACCTCGTATCAAAGTGATGTTTACAGATCATAAACGGTTCCGTTCTTTTAAGGTATGGTGGATAGACAAGACATCGACTTTGCCAACGAAAAATGTGCTCCTGGCAGATTACGAAACTTACAATCATTCCAAGTATTAATTCTTCGCCACGCTCTTCTTCATTTTTCGAAAGCCAAACGAATTGTCTATTCTACATGTTCCATATACCCTGAAGAAAATGAACAAGTTGTGGATGATGTGCTCTCGCAAATCGAGAACGCATATAGATTGATTCCAGCCAGAACTCTCATGGACGATAATTGGTCGAATTACAGTTCAATGGAATTTAATTGTAAGGACAATTGCTTGTACGCGAAATCCGAAACAGACTTGAGCAACGGTTTTTTTGTAGCTGTATTTGAAAGGAATTTCGACGTGCCTTTACCAGAAATAAAACGTAGGCCAAAGAAAAGTGAAACTGCTGATGACGACAATAAAAAGGAAACTGACCCCGTTCTAGCCGAAAATTGCGAAGCAGAAGAAGAACGGGTTCCATCTTCCAAAAAGAATAAGAAAAAAAAGAAAGAAACTATCGTGATGAATGATTTCAACGGTGAAGAGAATAAAAATGTAAAGCTCAAAAGTGATGAAGAGATAATAGATGACCGAGATAAACCAACGAAAAAAGTTAAACGTAGCAAGAAGATTGCAGATAACAGGGAAAATGAGCATGCGGAAAATTCCGAGATTAACTGCGGTGAAGAAATTCCAAGTAAAGAACAAAAAAAAACAAGCCGGAAGCGCACACTTGATGGCGAGCGAGTTGAAGTAGCTGAAAATAATGATCTGCAGGAAATGACCGAGATTAAAATTAAGAAAAAGAAAAAGAAATGCAAAAAATCACGATCGGATGTCAAGGATTCTGATTCGGAAAGAGTCATAGAAGTAGAAACCGAAAATTCTCTTTCAAAAAAGAAAGCTAATAAATCGAAGAAACATGAACATCTACTCGAAAGCGTAAAAGCTGAGGTAGGTCATGGGAAAAAGCAAAAAAAAATCTCATGAGAAAGTTACGGATGAGCTTTCTTTTCCGATAAAAAATATGAAGGACGTCGCCGCAATTTCTTCTAAAAAAAAAACCGCGAGAACAGAGCCCAGATCGTGGAGGATCGTTATTTCGATCACTAAATTGAAGTTATTTATGAATGTATTTTTTCAGAAGTAGAAATGTTTTAAAACGTGAAACCTATAATTTTCTTGTTCATTCTAAATTTCCATTTTTTAATAAATACTATGATTGTTGTGACTATAAAAAGTTACCTGAAATTGACCGCCTCCATTTTTAGGTACCTTTTGCTGCTGGCAAACGTCGCCATGGTTTAGCTTTTTTATGACTTGAACTTGTTAATTAGTTTCTCAAACTAACTCGGATTCTGAATTGAGTTTCGATCAAACAGTATTCTTTCATTGTACACAGAATCTCGCCTTTTATTTATTATAATCAAGACCGCTAGATCATCTACGTTTCAGCGACCATCGAGAGACATCCTTTGATTTCCAGCTTCTTTTTCACTCACGACAATCAATTATTGGCTCAAATATAATCGCGCACAGTGATAGATCTTACTCTACATTGACGCGCTTATAATATCGTAATAAACTAACATTTCTGCTCTGGGATATTTGCGGCTTAGTGTTGCCCGGTGTCGCGGTTCCCTGCGCGGTTGTCGATGTATCACTGACTACCATATATTTTTCCTTCTTCTCCGAATGGGGGAATATTTTGAACATCCAGGATAACAGTTCGGAAATATCCATTGCTACGTTTTCCTTACTTTAAATTTTTAGCACAGAAATACTTCAGGTATATACCTATGTGGCTATGTAGATATATGATTCCTCAACACGTGTACGTTCACCGCGCAAGCCTTTCAAACTACCTCAGTTCCGATACAGTCGAGTTGCATCGCGTTATTGCACGACGAATGCCCATGTATCAATTTATAGTATCTATAATAACCATTATGAAATATAGAATGACTAATGAACTGTACAGGACTTCTGCAGTGCATTTTTCCTTGTTAGATATGAAATAAGCACTGCGGTCTATTGAAGTCAGAGCGGTAGCAAACGCTTTATGAGTAATATTTTCGCAATATGAATATTTTTTATTGTTGTATATCACAAGGTTGTGTTGGTGCTGATACTTCCGTCGTCTACCACATTTTTTTCTCGAGACGTGTATAAGTATATGTTATCCGACTGTATTACATGCGTCGCCATATAATATCGCTATAGCTGTCCCAGTCGTTTATTTCCTCCTTCAGAATGCAAATGTATTATTTTATTTTATCAATACAATAAAATATAAAAATCTGTAAGAAACTGTCGAAAATATTATTAGGTATCAAGTAAATACCTTACATAGGATCTATTGTAAAGTGATACTCTGTACATAGATAGTGCAGGCTCAGGAGTATGAGAAAATAGTGTGGAAATCACCTTCATTACCTTAAGCGATTTGGTCACCCACCCCCAACCCGGCGAGAAAGAGTGCTCGTCAGTTACCACACCCTTCTGCAGTAACTACGAAAGCTGGGGTTGAGTTATATTGTCCTTTCTGAAGAAACTGATCACCTCAATCCAAAGAAAGGGAGAAACATAACTGTTATTTACGTTTAGTAATCTGAACCCCAGAAATGAGTTATACTATAGATATATTGAACATCAAATTATGTAAGTCTGCCTCTTATTGTTAATATCAATTTTTTCCCCCTGTATTCTCTTTTCAAATTTGTACCCTTTATTTTAGTTTTTCCCTCAAGTTTTTTTTTACCTTTAATCCTTTTCTCTTTAGTAGTAATAGTCGCTGCAGCCTCAGACAAGAACCACGTGGTTAGACTCGATAACGTAAGATAAGAAACACGCGACTTAGCAAAGCCTTCAGTTAGACGCTACTTACCGACCTGAAAACAAGATCACTTTTATATTATAAATACGCATATAATGTATACCTCTATACACCTGTATATGAAATACTGTTCAACTCACTTTATACCTTACCAATGAATCATTCATGCTGAATAGATAACGTCAACGCCTCTAATTGATTTATGAATCACCGTAAATGGGTGATAAAATACATAAAAAAAGATGGATCAAAGATCATCCAACGGTGATCTCTGTGCTACGATGCATCGAACGATCCAGTATGGCAAATTAGTATAATAACGTCAACAGGCGAATGCATTGCGATGTGAATTCTGTTTGTAAAGAAGAGACTATCATCATTTTTTTTTAAATACTATTAAAAATTTTTTTATTTCGAAATGCTTCATCTCGGTCAATATATTTCCATCATTACACCGAAAGTATTATTCGTTTAAACACTACTGATGTGTGCTATAATTTATAAGGATAATCAAATGCTAATGGAAATACACATGATGATAAATTTTACAAATCCGTTCGTGACCGATGACAGTCTAATTTATTCCGTTCCCATCAATTAACAATAAAATCTCTGTGTACGAACATATATATGTACATACAACACAGCTATGAATATATCAGAGTTGAGAAGGGTAGAAATTTTCACAAAATATTATATGAAGTTACGTGCTTGTTGATTTTTTTTGCTTCACTTCATTTTTATTATTTTTATAATAATTATAATTTTTTTTTGTGCTGGAAATATTTAAGAGTGACTCACGTCAGACTGAAGCCTAAATAGCAAGGTGAAGGGCGGCGGAGAGGCGTGGAATTTGGGTCAGACCACGTTCATGTGTACTACGTTCCTTCGTAATCGGCCCAAGACGATCGCCGTTGTGCGAAAATATATGTTTTTACCCCAGCTGAGCTTGAAGGGTGTAGCCGAAGGTGTACCGGCTATACATATACGTTGAGCTTTATAAGTATAATATGTGTATACAATCGAAGTACGTACCGCAACCCCGCAAGCTCTAAAAAAAACCATTCTATCATAATCTTCGTCATTATATCAAAGGAACAAACTTTTCTTTCCTAATTTAGAACGCGTTGTTTGAGAAGAAAAGGATTACAGAAATTTTTCCATAACCAAATTTCTAATATGCCCGTAAAAACTGTTTCTATTGAGTTAATTTATTGTATTATTATTTTTCTTTCTTTTTTTGAAAAAAAAAACTGGGATTTGATGAGGGGATGAAACGGCAACAAAATCTGAGTTGGTTGATTTTTTGCAATTAACATATTTAAATTAGAAAGTGATGATACTGGAATCATGGATAAACATTGATGTCGACTAGCATTTTTGTTATCATTGTTGCGGTGTCTGATTTTTGTATTTGCGGATATTCGATTTTATCCACATATTGCGCGACAAGTTTTTCTTATAATTTTGTTTTTCGTATGTTTTATCCGACCTCTCGCACGAATTCATGGACGCGGGAGGAAAGCTCGCAAGCTTGTGTGCCTGAATATTTACGTAGGTGTTGATCGTCAGGTTGAATTACTTTTTGGCGTGCGACCAGCCGACCGACCAACCTGTGTGGTTAAGAAACGCAGCTCTTGGCTGCCACACCGTAATTTAACTTGTCCTATAAGTTGTATATAGAATCACCTGATCTTTGGGGAATAAACTCTACTGCACTTCGTTCATTAAATTAACAGTCGAACGAGCTCCTAGTTGGATTTTATTTAGCTGACTATGATTCAAGCTTCGATCTCAAGAAAATCCGTCTTCATGTTTGTTGAACGACGATTTAATTTTTTTCTCACTATTTTTCCCTCGCATATGCGAGGGGATCGTATCATCGGATTAAAATAAATAGTTAAATTCTCTCAAGTGGGTCGCCCTTCACTCCCTGCAACATCATATCAGAGGCTCCTTAATAATACATTATATCTTTGTCTGAATCTGAGATAAATTTTAATGCAGAAAAGTATTTATGACCTTAGGACATGCACCGAGACTCTAATTGTTCGGATGACGAGCGTTTTAAGACGCGGAAACTTACACCCCTCGCTCTATACCGAGACGATTTTTATCAGTATACCTACCCCACGCGCACACGACGTTGTACTAGGAATATTAAGAACACAAAAAAAAAAACAAAAATTTACGTATAGACTAGAACTGCGTAGATGCAATAAAAGCATGGCAATAATAAAATAACCGTTGAAAACAGAGGGACAAAAGCTACTGTAATATGGGGAGAACATTCAACCGATATATATCAAAGATACTTGCGTCCCAAATTCCGCGGATAAATTTCTTTTGTCACGTGTATCGTTTCAAATTGCACTCTTTGAACGCGGTTATTCATATTGAGATTGGAATTAATCGTCGCAACTGAGTTTTGATGGCTGTTTACACGGTGGGTATAGCGACAATAAAAGGTGATTTATAATTCACGGAAGTGGAGGTGGGTGTAGAGGCGTTTACCAGAGTCAAGAGCTGCTGATTTTTCTGCCGCTGTGCTCTGAACATTGAACTCTTGTGAATCAGAAGTGGAACGCGCGTGACGACAAAGTTTGCGAGGGTGACATTTTCTAGGGCCACTTTGAAGCCACCCCAAAGTATCCAGCAGAGTACAGGGTCACGATACAACCAAGGCACGGTACAGAAGCGTAAATTTATATTTAGAATCAGATGTAGCAAATATATGTATGTGTAGGCATACATTTTTTATACAAGAAAGAAAAAAAATTAATAAACCAGAATCGATTCAGTTGATCGCGGCTTTACAGGTAGTATATGTGGACCATGTAAATTTGGAATTCGATTTTTATCCGTTGCACCTGCACAAAAAAAATTTATGAAATCGGGTAGATCATTGGGGCATGATTTCATCAAGTGATTATAAATAGGTTCAGAGAAATGGAATTAAGAACGGATTAGAATCAGAAAATGATTCGAGTAAAGAGAGAAAGAGCCGAAACAAAAATGATAAACTGTTCACTTACCCAACTCAGAATTTCCTTGTTAATTTTTCTTTTCGATTAATTCCAAGGAAACGGAAAAATGAATAGATACTCACATTAGACTTATTCTAACGCGACGAAAATGAGGTTTACAAACCCCGCTGTACATAATTTACAAATGTGATATGTATAGGTGCATATTTGCATATATTCATATGAGTGTATAATAAAAATCCCGTGTATACGTTATATATGAAACGATAAAGTGACTTGGGTATATAATTTTGCAGTTGGCATACAAATATCTAGAAACAGCTAAATAGTTCTATACACGCGTATACGTGCACGTAGAACACATGTATACGCGTTTCTTAGCTTATGTATTACTTGTAAATAGTTCAGCTGCTAAATAGAGAAAAATGGGTACTTTAATTTCTATATTTTCCGGAGCGTTATTATCCGCGGCTATAACTGCAGTAACTAGAACATATATTTATATCTATACAGGGTGGTGGATTTTTGAAGGTTCCGGTGAAATATTTCCTGAGCCAAGACGGTTATGAAAAATTTCTGAAGAAAAAGTTGTATGATATTAAGGAATTACATTTTTGACAAAAACCTACCGTCTAAAACTTTTTGAAATTGGTGCCACTAGATAAACCTCATCATGCACTAGTGTAGCATACGACTGACAATGAGAATGCGAAACAAGCTGACAATTCTTGGAAGTGTTCGTTTCGTTATCGTCTGTGATAGTTCAATCATTATCTATTTTACTATCAATGAAATTCGCACGACTCAGCTATGCTTAAAATGTGAGGAAATCACGCTATACATAACTAAATAGATATATAGGAATGACCTATATGTATACATACCTGTGAATACGATACACCGTGTACTCTATTTGGTAACATCCGTTTCTAATAAAACATTCCCGGAGGTTCTTGTTTCCTTCGCGTTTTTCAAGGGTGCTAGGAAAGCCGCAAATTTATAACTAAATTAGTCGGACTTGAACAGTAAGGGATTGCTTGAAATTCCCGGAGTATATCATCAACTCGCAACCACTTTTTTCATTTTCCTTTACTCGTGGTATCATAATTACACTCATCATATAAATTCCCAAATAATTGAATAATCGAAAGAGAAAGACAGACATAAAGTCATCAAAGCCGAGAAACGACCGCGAACTTGATATGAGTCTTGTATTGATCATTAAAATCGTCGTGCGTTAAAAAATTAAATAGCTCAACGCCGGGCCGTAATATAAAAATATACTTTAAGTAGTTCGGCCCAAGATTGGTCGGCCGCACGTTGGTCAACTGCCCGGCGGCTGCAGGGGTCGGTAGAGTTTGCTCTGCACGCGAACCTTTAAGAATATTGACTTCTCCACGCACGCACCATAGTATATACACGTCGCGTATCATATAATAACAACAAAAATAATAATCATGCCAATTATAATTATCCCAAAAATTATAATAATAATGACAACGAAAATAATAACAACCGTGATAAACCGGGGCACGAGGCTCGCGAGACTACATAATAAATTACAAATATACATACATATAGTATCGAAACCTCGGAAGAGATTATATTATTTATTATAACGCTGACCCAAATTACCAAAAGGATTTCAAGGTATCGCTGCTGTATCGTTTCCTGCACAACTTTCATTTTCATATAAGTGCTACGATAATACATATTATTATACGCATATAAATATATCGAAGAATCGTTGAAATTCTTTTTTCCTAGTTAACGTACGTAATTTTACCTCCAATATAATCATGTTACAGTTTTATAGCTGTTCTCCTTCAGCACTTTAGAAAATTTGTGGGATCGTTTAGTTGCGGATGATCGACTTTTACTTGAAATTATATACCAGTAACTAGTTTATAGATGTACATATGTACGTTATATTTACCTATGCTCAGGTATCCCATATGAATGTTCAGTTCAGGGTAAACTTTACGGTATATTAAACTTGATAGCCACATGGAAAATCAACATAATGGTTTTTCCGACTCCTGTTACACAGATTAGCATCCGTTCCAGGTTTACATAGGTACGTATACGTGTGGTACAAGTATGTACCGGTTAATGTCTGAGAAGGAAACCGGAAGTGCTGATTTTTTGGCTCTTCACGTTTTTTGTTCCAGAATCTCCTATTGAGTTCCTTTTTTTCTGAAACCAAAAAAAAAAACGCGACTAAAGTGCCTACCCAACGTTGCCTGAAACATAAATATGCTAATGATCCCGCAGACCGAATGAATACCCCTGCCGTCATCAGAAATCCGAATCAATCCCCTTTTTCGATCTCATCGCTCATCGTAGTCGCCACCTGCGCAGGCCGAGCTTTTTCACGGTGGGGAGCGATTCCAACAGTTCGATCAAAATCGAAAATGAATAATAACAAATTATGTGTATATTCCCTTCAACCTGTGATTCTTGAGAGCCTTGGCCGAATGATGATTTACATATTTTGGAAGCTTCTTCGGCATTCGCAGATGTAAAGAGGAATTTACTCGTACGGATTTCAAACATTCGGAAATAGGTCATAAATAATTATCGGATGCGAACAATGCCGTGATTTTCACAAGGGTGAGAAAATCAAACCCTTTGATTTTCGGGTAAAAGATCCGATCCGATAACGTCCCGTTTTTGTCAGCCATATCGTCTCCGGAAGTTATATCCAATCGGATAGGTGGGGTTTGGTCTCTCCCGTTTGTCCCCATTTCACATACCCAATGACATCTAGGCGCGAGAAATTTCGTCCAATCAAATATCCCGGTGGGAGCTTGCGTCGATAAAGCTTGAGCAACAAGTTTTGTTTCGCGTACGTTTTCCACACCATACCCACCCCAGTAGATGCCTGCGGGTTTGTACGGTTCACTGACACGACCCCTGGAAAAGCCGAGCGAGGGAACGACATTCGACGTCGAGACGCCATCGACGAAGGACACGCGCCGCGACGCTTCTTTCTAGAAATTTGAATATGTAAACATATTTATTCGGTACAATAGTTGACATAGAAATCGAAGCGAAAGTCTTCCTTCGACCTCGATGTGCGAAAAAACGGATTCCCATTAATTGATCTAAATGTGCAGTAAACTTCTCATTTTGGAGCACTATTCCTATAAATCGTCAGAATTGTCTACAAGTTTAATTGAACAACGCAAGTTTTAGAATCTCACATATGTTATAGTCGAATAAAAAAAGGGCACCGAAAAAAAAAACTAGTAAAAAACAGCAAAAAAAAATTATGTTCGATGATCCAGAACCGGTATTACCCGCTCCTCGTGTTCTTGTGAATCACCGACGTGAAACCAGCTATAAATTCTTCTAGAAAAAAACACCCTCGGTGATTATTCAAATAAATCACAGGTGAGTAATCCGAACGGAAAAAGAATTCTTGCACCCCTATATCAGGTGAATGAAAAAACGGAACATTCCCTTCGTACGTACGACGAATGATCGTAGCGGGTAACATTAATAATAATCTCGCGGGGTTGGGCGTCTCAAACGATCCGCAGTAGTTCGAATAAATATTCGGTCGGGCGACAGTGATTAAAACCGGTTCGAGTCGGACGCCGATTAATCAAGAAAATTTATGATAATCACAAGATGCGGCGATAATCACTACTGCATCATTCATCTCCATTATGTGTGAAAATTTTGGTTCAACAAACTTGAGTTTTGTTGCGACTGTCGACGTCTGACTTGTCGCTGATTCGAATCACTGCGTCCCGTTACTCTGATTTCTGTAGCTCTGTGAAAAAGTCGTTGAAAATTTGCTGACGAAAACTGAATTGTCGAATAAGTTAGAGATTTGAGGGTAAAAAAATTCTTTGCACATAAATTTTCGATAACAGAAAAAAAGCAAAAATTGTCCACGCTTTCGTATCCACGAGTACAAGAATCAAGGGTGGATAGAACAGAGTTTCCTGAAAATTCTCCTATTCCGTAATAAATCCTCTTGAGACCAAGTCCCATCATATATGGGGGAAATTGAGTCAGCCGCAGTAAGCCGCAGTTGTAAACCACGTCGCATTGAAAATATATCGTAAAGTACTCCCAACTTCCCGATCGATTCGAAATTCCTCCGGTATATCATGCACGCGCCGAACCACGTGTATGAGCAATGCCGACTCATCGGGTGTAATAATTCGCTGCACCCGTTTTTCATTACAACCCTCACTTGCCCAGTGGTAAGAAATAGCCTCCCGATTAACTCCGGTACAAACTTGAAAAAAGATGAAGTAGCTGCAAATTTTTTTCCTGTAGAAGACGCGCGACTTTGCTCCTCAATTCCCAACTGTAAAAATAGGTATACGTATGTAAAAAAAAAAAAAAAAAAGGCATTTCAATTCATCCCCAAGGAGGTGGTCGATCATCCCCTGCCGTGCAGGAAGTTCTCGGTGCAGCGTCCGCCTCGGCATCAGAATCGCAAATGATTGCGACGCAGGCAGTTTCTAGGGGTGGTTCTCGCCTCGGTCAGTACGAAGACGGTAGTGCGCCCGGAATGGTTTCTGGTAGCACTGGCGCTGGGGGTGGAATGGCCGGGGGTAGCATCCCCTCGGAGGACCAGGTGGCAGCACGTAACGACGATTCCCCTCAACCTGCGATGCCGATGACCTCCACTATGCCGGGAAGAGGCGCTGCGGACACCGACGATGTGGACAGCGACGAGGATGGCGTGAACCTGGGGATCGGTGGAGGTGGAATCGGTGGTGGTGGAGCCAGTGGAGGAGGTGGGGATGGCAACGGAGGCATGGGTGGATATTGGAGGCAGCACAGCAGACCTTCTAGTCCTCGTATGCCGCCCCCAGAGCAGCCGGAGACCAGGCCGAAAAGCCGTCAGGAACCGGCGCCGCCGAGGTACAATAATCTAGGATATTGGAGGGCCAGACGCGTCACTTTCTACAAAAATGGAGACCCTTATTTTCCCGGCGTCGAATTCAGGTACGCTACAAAGAAAAAAAATCTGAATGAACAATAATTTACTCGTATATCACGCTCTTCTACGCCGCAATTGTCGCACCTCCAACAACGAAATCCCTGTTGAAAAATTTCCGAACGCTCGTTCCGATCAAAATGCACTTGTTTCACAATTTTCAAAGTCATGAGATCGCACCCCCGGCCAGTAAGTTGTTCCTCTTCAGCTAATCAGCCGGTTTTTTCACGTCCGAACCACCCTGTCATCTAATACCTAATTCGTAAATATCGTCCGATTGGACTCGCACATCCCTATCCAAAAAAGGCATCCGATTTTTTTCGATTTCCGACTTCTGAGAAAATTTGCTTACAGATATAGTTTTCCCCAGGGTATTTATTTCAATCGAAATACAAAGCTGTATATACAACATTGGCTCCGTTATGGCTGACCTAGATCGCTCCACGTGTTTGCAGGGGGTTGTTTCGCGCGGCCCTTGTTGGGTTGATTTAAGCAGGTTGTTTTCCTAGATAACAATTGTTCGCATTATCGCAAGATTTTATATATTTACTCCTTCGTAAGCCTTATCTCGTCGCACGTATCGCTAGGCTGTTGTTCACGTTGTCAGAAATTATTATCCGATGGTATAGAGGTACTATATATTATTAGAAAATAATGCTCTAGGCACGAGACTAATATACATCGTAAAATGGGACGGTAGAACTTGCCTCATACCTCCGCGTAATATGCATCAACCTTATTTTCGAAGGCACACGATTTAATCGCCAGTTCATTACCGCATGTGCAGCTATAGCTGAGGCTTATCATCATGGGAAAAAATTACAAAGCTCCTGATTGCGCTCGATGCGGCACATCGCGATTTGTCGTATAATCTCTTCGAAAATATTCACCAACAGTATCGCCTAATAATCCGTCTTCGAATAGCTTAGGACGTCGATCCGTACGAAACTCCGAAGTTAATGGCCTAAAAAGTGGAATAAAAATAAGAGAGACAAAAACAGAACACGTAGGCTAATGTGCCGAATCTCGCGGTGACCTTGGCCCGGTTAAATCGTTTCCAACGTCGAGCTTATATTCCAAGGGCGCGTTATAGCGTCTTATACCCTCGGCGATCACGAACATACCAGAATCACCTGCGTATTTATTAACATATCAAATCGTAGCGGGGCAATAACGATCTTAACCGATGAAAATTATTGACGATATATTTTCAGATTTAAACCCGGTCGGGATATCGGATCGCTCGAAGCTCTACTGGATCGACTGTCCCTGCGTCTCGATCTGCCCCGGGGGGCTCGGCACATTTTTTCAATGGACGGTGACCGTAAGGTGACCTTGGACGAACTGGAAGACGGAGCTTCGTATGTGGTTTCTAGCTACAAGACGTTTAAGGTAAAACGATTGTCAGTCACATGTATCAGTGTATCACCTGTTATCGTCATTGTACGTATTTCACCGTTAATGTTAACGAAAGTTTTTATTCCCCTCAGCTCTGCGGAGTGTGACGTTTGTGTAGTTTTAACGACGAATGACGATGGCGACTTGCGTGCGAGCCATTGCCCCCCTTAGGGTTTTGATCTGGGCCAGATATAAAAGCCGGCGACTTTACGTTCGCGGTTTCTACCCCTACGCAGTTTTCTTATAAATTACTTTATCACACCGTACAAGGCCAACTCCGCGGCGATGGAGTTTCACTTCTCACTTATAGCGTGTCACGTTCTGATCCGTTAACACTGCACACGTCCGTGTACAACTGCTAACGTGTTGCAGTATACGCTTTGCCAGTTCTGTCTTTCACGCAGCGCAAAAAAAAAAATACATACTCAATCACATTCGACACCCGTCATAATTTCACGAATATACAAAGCATATAATATATAATTCAACCCTTTTTTATCCCCTGCGTATAATGTACATACCCTCGCAAGAAAAATCTCAAGTCTCTCGTGTAACGTACGATCTACAGACACATGTATCCATATATGTATCGTACATAGGTATATGTATGTAAAACTACGAGGTGCTCAACCAGCCGTAAAGGGGCTTATGAATATGTAGGACTTTCTCTAGGTTTAATCAGCCCTCTGGTATATAGTCGCTCATTTAATGCATGTAGTAAGTATATATTATGCAACATTTATACAAACATTTCAGATCGCTTGACGGATTACATCTGGATGCGATACGTTTTTTCTTCTTCTTTTTTTTTTTTTTTTCCTTTTCGTTTCCATTCGCATTTCTCCTCACCGCTTTATGCGAGGCACATACCTATACATGTTTTTCGGTTGTATAATTGATCGTTAATATTCCTTCACCCCTTTCCCATTTTCTTAATCAAGACTGATTACGGTCGTTAGAAATATAACCGACTCTGGGTGCGGCTGTCGAGGATATATGTTAAACTGAAAACGGAGACACCTATCTTCGATTCATTTCCTCATCCTCGCATTCGATGGGCTTGGTTCGTCTGCAGTATTAGATCATCGCCTCGAAACTGCAGCGTGATCAAAAGACCCGTTTTTCCCCGTCAATGTCACGTCCGCCATTTATTGTTTATACCGGACGAGCACGTGGCGATTGCGGCGGATATATCGGAGGTGGTAGCTAACTGCCTTATAAAACGGGGTGGAGGATATCCCGCCTGCGGATGCGGACTCGCAAGCTGCGTTGAGGAAGGCAGGCAGGGCAACGGTGGGCGTGCGCCATAAGTAGCTCGTTTCAGACCGCGGTCGCGCAAACAATTTTGCTGAAAACACTCTCTGTTGCTACGTGTGGGCTGATCCCAAACAAATAATTCCACTTTACATCGAGAAAATATTACGAGCAAGCGCAGACGAAAATTCCCTCGAATTCGTCGGGAAACCCCCAGCTCCGCTGATCTCACAATTGCAATTCGATTCAGAGAATAGTTTATAGTTTTTTTCTAAAATTTTCCACCGAAGCGTTTTTATTCGTTAATTTTTTCAAGTGCAGAATCACGAACTTCGAGATAATTAAATCCTTAAATTTTCATTAAGTCATCAAAATGAAGAGAATTTCATTCGATGAAATGAAAGGAGATATTATTTTCCATTTCATTCACTGCGTTTGTTCGCTATCGGGTCAAGTTTATAGCGAAGGGCTAAGAGTAATTTTCGTTCTTGGAAGGTTGTATACACCCCATACCTATATCAAGGTTTTCGTGGCTGCAGCGAAGCACGTAATCGAGACGGGCTTGCGTGCGGCGGTTGCGGACCAGCCCGAGTCCGGCGGCGGTGATCCGCAATTTCTGCAGCGAAAGGGCGCAAGTGAATCACGACTGACCAAAGCAAGGGCCAGGCACAGGGCGCGTTCAGCGGGGGGGAAAACTTGTATGCACACGTATATGTATACGTATATAGGAATGAGACTCTGCATATCATTATAACTGCGGCCATCTACTCGCGGCAACACGACTTATACCCGGGGATCAATACACCACGTGGGGAGGTCAAATCTCGCTCTTAAACGCCGTAAACATTCAACTTGAGATACCCAACCGCAGCTCGCGGCCTCGTGAATTTTTGGGTGATGTAAACACAAAAAGAGAATTCACATAAATCCCTCCAGAGTTGGGCGGATCGGAATTGTTCGCTATTATACAACAACGACGAATCAAAACTGTAAGATTCTCTGCCTATTCCTCCCGTTTGTACTGGTAAATCTGTTCCTTTTTTTTTTTTTTTTTTTTTTTTTATAACAGCGCGAGTTGACCACGCGCCAGATTTGCTCATTTTTGTCCACAATTTTTTCGTTGTTTTCTTTCCTCGGAGCCCCCGAAGTTCGCCTTATTAATTACTCACCTCTATACACAAACTCGTTTAATCGTAAGTCGTACGTGACGGAAACATAAATCTTTTCACTCCCAGAATTTAGATGTTCCGCTATACCCAGCCAAGAGGTATATCTGCGAACAGTACGACGTACGTAACGCCCGTGCATTTGTAGTATTTGACCGACTCGCTCTTCTCACCAGTAGTAGAGGCCCACGCGTGGTCCGCCGCTTCGAAGTAGCGAAGCACGGTGCGTGGCGGGACGGTTCTCAAGTAGTGGAGCCGCGCGCGTGCGGTCGGGTCAGCCGCGCTAACGCTGGCTGACTCAACGCCGATGTTTCTACTGCGATTCTCGCTCGCTGTCCGCCGAGGTGTTCGCTCCCCTTTCTTCGCGTAATTCCGCGAACGATATGGAGATTACTCATGATTCAACTGTGAGAAGTTATTGCACGGCAATATTTTCAGTTACATCTTCTTATTTCATTGATTATATGTATATTAACTAATATGATTGATTTGAAAAAAAATAACTAAATAATTAAAAAGATAGTTATATACTCGCACGAATTCTAACGGAATAAATAAAGCAAAATGTTAGTTACCTTCGTAATAAAGATTATTCATTTGTCGTTGAACCGATAGTTGAATCTCAATCGCGTGATATGAAAATAGAAAAAAATGAAAAACCGAAGTAAACGATCATGCCGATGTATTTGGGACGACTTTGCAAAATGTAGGCCGCGTGACCGGGACATAAATGTTACACCAATGATAATAATAATACCAAAGGTATATCGCTGTTTTGCACCCATATAACCAGTCCGGGGGTTCGTTTCGTGTTTATTTATCGTATTTTTTTTCTCGTCCAACTGACCATAAACTGAATATTATAATCGCAAAGGGTTTTATAAACGAGCGACTTGAAGTATTGCGACAGATATAACGCACACATATTATCGCCACGAGTCTGAGGGCTACGGGTGTGCAGGTAGGGAATAATGTGCAGCATATATCGTTGAGGTGGTCAGGGAACTTTGTGTAATGTAATGTATGAATTCAAATGAAATAGGAACGATGAAGTATTTCTGCAAAAGGTATGGGATAGGCAGCCCCGATAACAAAAACAACCGTAACCAACGGCTTGGCCGGTAGACTGTGAAATAATTGAATCATTTGCATCTCGGTGTAACGTTAGGGTAGGTTCACCTGGAGAGCATGCGATACGGATGCGTGTGCATGAAGCACTTTCATATATTATACTTCGCGGGCGTACAATGAAATGAAATAAACGTAAAAAGGGCTTATATTTTGATGCCGCGCCGCCCGTTGCAGAATCTCCTATATTATACCTAGTCTCATTCCACCCAACGGCGGTGGCGGCACCGGCTACTCTACTATATTAGCATAGAAATATGAACCGAGTGAACTGATTTCTATATGACTGAAAAACACTCCTTTTCGTGCTGAACGTTAATTTAAAACTAACTATTATCATTTATAATACCGCAACGCGATTCGTTTCGATGCTATATGGTATTTCAAACGCTCGAAAAACAACCGACCATCTTAATGAAATGAGAGAAACACGATGTGCCGGGCTCGTTTTTAACAAGTGATTCGTGAAGTAGGCCGACCGTTCCTGTGTAGTTGAGCTTTCGTTATTGTACCTAGTTATACGAAATCATTAGTCTATCCGATCTCAGAAAAAGAGATGTTCACTCGTACTCGCGTACGAGACTTTTTTGTTCGTCGACGAACTGGCGTCTGGTGAATTTTGATTTTTTACCCCAAAATCGACAGCATTCAAAGTCGTTCGGACATCAGAAAAGGTGATGACGTAAATTTATTATTCGATGATAGAAGTTAGAATAAGAATGAAAGAAAATTGAACAGAGCCACATCTTCACTTACTCTTCTACTGCAGTATTCTGACTAATTACCTTTCGTTTCCTTGTTGTTTGAATTTGTCGCAAATCGGTTCGAGAAATTCCCCAAGAATTAAGGCGATCTTTTTTTTCTGATCAAAGCCATCTATTTGTAAAACGTACGGTATATCGAAATCGCGAAGAGAGCAACATGGTAAGACAGTAGGGAGTTTAACCGAACCGCGATTTGATCTCCATTCGTTAGTTTTCCCCCATTCTTTGCCCGATACCCTACTTTCGAAGAACGAATGAGTGTAAAGTTTATTTCATCGATTGTCGCAGATCGATAAAATATATTCTGACGTAAAATTAATTAGTTTGAAGTTTGCCAACTTGCAGCGATATTGAATCCCGGGATCCTATGTTATACCTATAGCGCGGTGTTTGTTCGTCGTCCGTTCACTTGACAATGAGTAAACCTAGAAACGCGTTGCTCAAGGTCGGTGTGCTTTTGCATTATTCAAGCTTACCTAATATCCGACGTGACGTACAACTCTTGCCTGTCTCACGTATAAAATACGTACGGTATATGTGTGTTACTCGCAGCCACGAAATTCGCCCGTCTCTTAGCCCCGATTACCGACGAGAAAAATTGAAAAAAAAAACAGAAATAAAAATGACCCGAATCAGAGAGTAAAAATAATCGAGGAAAGAGAAATGAGCACACAAAGTGTGAAGCACTCACTTCGTGAAATAAAATAAAAAAAAAAAATATTACCGCAACCTTGATATTTCCTGCCCGATTTCCTGCTCATGCATGAAATGTTTATTGTATTTTGTTCTTTATACTCGCGCGTTCAGTTATTTATTCAAATTTTCATCTGATTCCAGCTTTATCCCTTTCACGCTATAGGTGAAGGATAAAAAAGGAGCGCGTAGACCAGAAAAAATATTTCCCGCAACGGAGCAGTGCATGATTTGATAATCTCGTCGCTTAAATAAAGATTAAGATCGATCATGATCAACGTCATTTGCATAGCGTAAAAAAGGAACTGAAAATGCGTGTTGCCTTAGTGCCGAAATGCTCGAATATTAAAATCATACAAACACTGCGATGTTATTATCATATTGGAATTCGATATCAGGTGTAGGAATCCCTCTACGCATATTTAGAGTAAGCAATTCGTCTTTTATTTCAAACCGCGATTAGCGCATTAATTAGCGACTGTATACGTCAGGGAGTCGCGAAGTGTGACACAACCTTGTCGCTTTCGGGAATAAAATTAAAAAAAAAAAAAGGGTAATTCATATTATAATAATACAAGTATACGACGTAACGATGTGTGCAATATCGTACGAATTTTTAGATTTCGATCCCGTGACCTCGCCTGATGGTCGAAGTTTGGAGGTCATCTTTCCCGATTGCCACAAGTTTTTCGACTCCTTGTTATAATAAACCCTTATCGCCAATGGCATGCTGTTACTTTACACGTCGTTGCGCGGTGCACACGTGATTTTCTTGACGCATTAAAAATCCAGCGCCGCTCTCAGATTATTGCTACAAGAACAGCTTAGGTATTATATTATATTTCGGACTTGGTTCCCTTGAGTCTTCATCTCATTATACTCATAATTTGCGTGTATAATGATACGCGTGTTTTCAAACAACTGAAAACCTATCGTTTAATTAAATCACGCATGCGAGGGCTACACGTTGCGCTGTCATTATCAGCCCTCCGCTCTCTATTACGACGTTCAAGGAAAAACATCAGAAAATATTATAATACTACAGATATTATAGGTATACGTATATATATATACCATTTTTCTGCTTCAAATAATCGACCGAATTAAGGGCTCGCTGCTTCAAGGAGACGCTTATTACCATCACGATCATACTTTCTATGAATAAATTATGAAATAATTGGAATATATTATTTTTTGCATGCGATTCACGGAGGCAATTCGCTTATTAGACGATAAATAAAGACTAAAATGTATGAAACAGAAAACGTGTCCTTATGTATATTCTACACTAAATACACACGTGTATACCTATATACATACGTAGACGGTGAGGATCGTGTTCGAATAGTCCTGTAAAGCGAATCGATAGAAGCTGCTGCAGCCTGCATCAAACAGTTACAAGGTGGCGGCAGCGAAGGAGGCGGTGATGGAGTAGGTGCGTTACTTTAGCCCTTTTTTCGAGACTCTAATACCCCGTAATTGCATAAAAAGTCGATTCGAGGTAGCGCGTAAACTGCAGACTGCAGCAGCAGGCAACGGCCTCAATGCAAATTCGAGGTACACGACCGACGTAATGTTGGTACCGCTAGCTTTGCTGCACACCTACCAAAGGCCAAGGGTTGAGCACCAGCAGTGACCCTTGATAACGTCATCGTCCCGTGCAATCTCTTACACACGACCTTGCGGAGCAACGCATGCACCCCAATTGTGCAACCACATTTTGTCCAACGCTAAGCGACGATTGAGATATGACATTGAGGAACGAACGACGATCATAATCGACAGTTTTTTTTCCGAATAATAACCACGTATTTGGAATTGCGCAGATCAGATTGTACTCCGAATTAAATGAATCTCCGGTAAAACGTTGAATTTCAGTACATATTGTATATATTCACTATATGTTAGATATGCCGCAGTTTTGCTCCATAAATCTGTTTGAAAGTGACGCAAGCGTTTGCAACGCCCTCGGAATATTAATAGTGGTAACAACGAACGGAATTCGATCTTAGTAGTGCAAGATTATTATCCTGGAATTGAGAATGGAGAAACAGGCGGTTTTCGCCGTTCAATACTGATGGGAAAAATCCCGCCGCATTATTTTAGCCCACATCGTATTAAATAATACTCGAAAATGCTCCGCCGGGGTCAGCTGATTTCTTGAATCGCGTACGTACGAATACGAAATATTTTCCAAACTTGAAATCGTGACAAGAAACCATCAACTTTCGTGAAAGCGCTTCACACATGTTAAGTTAGTATAAATTAACATAAGTATCGCCTTCCACTCTCTATGTGTTCCCTGTGCGTATTTATTGTTTTCATTTTCACGCAAACTTCCGGGATTTTTCTCTAACTAGGACCCGTTAAAAAAAAAAAACCACACGCACGGAATACGCAATCATCGCAATGAAATAAACTAGCGAATCTCCAGTAGACCAAATTCTAGCAACGAATTCGATCATATCGAATTCTCCTTTTGTCGAACATTTATGAAGCTACGGACGTTTCTCCCGGTCGATCAAGTTTCTCCGGAATTAACGATCGCGATGATTTAGGGCGATAGTATTACCTACGCTCCGAGAGGGAAAGGGTTTTCGAAATACTAACGACCTCAGCGGCGGCGAGTTCAGGGTGATCGGGTGTGGTAAATGGTAATGGCATATGACGGTGGGGCTTCTCCGTCTAAGGTTCTTCGGTGGGATTGAGTAGGAGACATAGGAGGAGAAGGAAAAGGAGAAGGGGTCGCGAAAGAAGAAGAGGGACGAGGAAAGGGGTGACCTTCACCCTGTGTTAATTCATACGGCCATTATCATATGCGGTCCGAACAGCCCGGTCGCTAAGGGGCAAAGGGGAAAGAGGGAATATGGAATTCGTGATCAGCTTGGCAGCTAATCGAATCCTAGACTAGTAGTGCAGTGCATAATGGAAGATTGCTAGGCCATTATCTCCGGCGTCTCGAACGATTGATCAAGAATCCGGAAGTGCAAAATTTTCTCATCCAAACATTTTCAGCCATCTTTGTCCGGCACAATTCACCACCGTGTGATTTCCTTTTTTCTTCTTCAACTGCCGATGTGATTACTGCAAGACGGGTGTGGCGGTTATAGTCGAGGTTCAACGCCCGAACTTTGATGGAGAAAAAATTGAAATAACAATTAGCAATAAAATCTGTGGGTGCGGCGTACATGCATAGTAAGACTGGGGGTGGGTTAGGGTAAGGCGGTGGTTTGTCGACAACCTTGGAGTGTCGTGCGTGTTCAAGATTCATAAGTTGGCAAAGCGATTCTGATGCGATTTCAGTTTTAACTCATTCCAAAATTTCCTTTTAACAAATTATCAAAATTATACCATACTGCAGTAGGTAGCTCGATGTGTAACCGGGCTTGCTAACTTCTGTAATAATATACAATAGATCATGAACGCGCACTGCATTCAACGAGACTCCGCTAAAAATTTCTAGTGGTCAATTTTTCAGCTCGCGATATTACAGAGTAAAAGGATTGACCGTCGCCTTTTCTCGATCCACGAATTCCTCCGTTACCTTGATCTGCATCGAATCACGGTATAACAGCGTCATTTATTGTAAGTGATGAACGAGCATGAATCGTCTATTCCGCCGTCGATCGTACGTCCTATTAGTTGCCCTGATTCTTCGCAATTTGGATCATCAAATAGTACCTCGCCCACACTATCGATATTCCACCGATGATCCAACGTTAAAAAATTACCCTGCATGCAATCGCCGGCTAGATAACCGGAAACCGTAGGTGTCTGAAAGGGAAAAGGATGAAAAAAGTTGAGAACGGGCAATACGACGAAAGAACAAGAGTAATAAGGACAGAAAAGCGACGATGCTGCTTTTTGATTAGCATGTATTATACATAGAGGATCGGAAGGCGTACCTCTGGGGGCGGGGGTAGCTGGCCTTGAGGCATACGCCACCCCCTCAGAAATAGGGGGTGTTCGAGGGTGGGAACATCCGCATCTCTGGGGTCGGGGAGTCGCTCGCCAAGTCCTTAGTCCTTCGTCAGTACAACACGAACCGTCGCCCCGAGTACGTGCTGGCACGTTCAAAATTCCCGGGTACCACCAAAGTGGCGTGACAAAATATTCCTCATCGTATCAAACTGCGAATAACACCGTAACGCTACGCCGAACAGTAGAAAGAAAAAATAAATACACACACAATCGCGTCTTCTGAAACCTCAACGGTGCAGGTTCATCGACAATTTTTCGTTCAGCTTGAGAGGTTTTTTTTTTGTGTCAGCACACAAATTGATGGCATTTGAATGGCGTTGGTCTGCCTCTCATTTTTTCGAATTCCCGGCATTGTTTGATCCTTTTTCGATTTTTCCATCAAGCGAAAGTTGCTCGACGTCTCTTCAGTCGATTACATCATTTGATTTTTTATAATTTGCGAGTTGTATTTTCACCGTGTTCATCATTGATTCGTCAAGTTCTTCATATTCTGCGGGGGAGGCTGTGCTTGGACATTGCGAAGGGGATAACGAATCACCTTCGGCATCATCGTATTCTTTTTCACCTTATTCAATTTCCTCGGACGGAAGCGACTGCCTCCATAGCAGCAGCTTTTTGGTGTTGATGAGCGTCTCTTTCGAAGTGATTTCTCTCCCCGTTGACATGTTGCAGGTCACCTATATCTAGCAATAAGTAAAACTTATTCGCGTTAATCATATTTCAGTAGTGCGCTAAAATTATACAAACTGCAATGACTATTACCTGAAACAAGATGGTAATAAACGGAATCAAAATCGTTGAATTGCGTCATTTTTGTTAGCCCGCAAGCTACGGGAAGAAGAGTAACACGTGGTACGCAACCCCAGGGGGTGGCGGAGGGGTGGCGGGCGCCAGAGCAGGTGGAACTGGATGGAGTAGACCCCCAGCGGTCGGAAGTCTTAGCCGCAAAGCGTCAATCAGCGACGAAGCGCCTCCGCCTGGGGGTGGAAAACCTTCGTCCGGGCGGGTCATCAGAATCGTCAATAATCTCGATCACACCGTGCAGGTGGGTTCGATTTTTCACCCAAAAACTTCATTTTACTTTCCCCTCCATTCATTTTCAAGAGGAATACATTTTTCTTTTTCCAACCCTACAGTGCCGCGTTCTGCTGAATCTTCGGACGTCGCAGCCATTCGAAGAGGTCTTGGAAGACTTGGGTCAGGTACTCAAGATGAATGGAGCTAAGCGAATGTTCACCGTAACGGGGTTAGAGGTGAATAATCAAAAAAATGTAGAATTCAATTCGAATACGAAGTATTTATTTAATTATTTCATACCGTTTTTGCCATTTTTTTTTTTATTTCACGCGATAAACAGATTTTTACATATTATTAACACGCAAGTTTTGATCGCGATCATATCAGTCATACGCTGCAGTACTGGATTTAAACTTGTGCCTCGAACCTCGACGAAAGAAAGAACAAATTAATAATAATCCAACAAAAAAAAATATAGATTACAGTTTCACAAGGCTGTTGGAACTTCGAAGGTGCTAATTATTTTCAGTCGACAATATCTTAGATTGAAACTATACGTATAATAAGTTCGCGTAAATACCTCACATGTCCGCGACACGAGAGACCGACTTGCTTTCTTTCTTTCAGCACATTTTATTTATTAATTTTTCTTGTTAATGTCAAGTATGTAGGTAAAAACCAAGTGCGCCGATTTGAATGAAATTAAAATTCTCAGCGTATCTGATTTACAGCACCGAAATTGCCATGGTCGAATCATTGTGAACAAATAATCATACTATCGACAACGGATCGATATTAATTGCGTTCAAATGTAACGAGTTCTTAGGTTTTTACCTAGTTAAATGAATGGTTTATTGTTTATTCATGCAAATATAAAATACAAACGCTAATGCCCTTATATAAAACATAGCGGAGCTAGTTCTGAATAATTATTTTTTTTTTACATAAATATGTATTCAGGCTAAGCTCGTCCAGACGACATGCGCAAATGTCGATCACATTATTCCTCTCTTGTAAATTTTTTCGACACTCGATTAAACCTCTTTAACAAGGAAATAAAAACAAACCAAGACCTAACTGAACTTAACAGAGAAAGATATGTTTTAAAAAATCCATTTTAATCGTGTGGATGAAATTCTACAGTGTTTCTTCATAGAAACAATTTTTAAAGTATTCGACCGCAGGTGTTTCATTTTTATGAGAAAACGTTGCAGAAACGCGATAAAACATACATATTATATAAAGTGCGCCAGGTTGCAGTCGTTGTTAATATGTCAGAGGGGTCAGTGGGCCAGGGCGAGGAGAGAAGAGAAAAATAAAGAAAAAGAAAGAAAAAAGGTCAGAGATCCATACAACGTGTAAATATCGCTTGATATGAATTTCAAATCGGTCAATATATATTTTCTCAACTTTTCTTATCTCCGGCTTTGATAAAATTGATCGTTAATACATCAACAAACTGTACACACATACCTCAGTTTCACACGACCTTTAAATTTTTCAAGCCTTGTAATCACCGATTCGAGCTGCCAATGATGAATAAAAAAAAAATAATTAAGGTCGTAAATTAAACCAACCGTGCAGGTGCGCAGCTTTTCTCAATTACGAAACGAGTTCGCGGACGTGGATACTTTTTACCTCGGAGGTGGCACGGGGATCGGAGCTGTTGCGATCACAGCATCCCCGGCGCGAAGATCCAGATCTCGAGGTCCGCCAACCGTCGTTGAAGATCTGAGTCGACAGAGACGCGCTCGAAGTAAGAGTAGACCACGAGCACTCTACGCCCCCGAATCGGAAGTCGTCCGAGTGAACGGTAGACATTTACGATTTATTGAATCAGGAAAAATTAACGCTTATCCGAATTATTCAACCGAATTCATACCGTAGACTACAGCGTAGTCGAAGTGCTGCGAGAGGAACCAACCAGAGTAACGATCAGGGGATTGCGACGTTCTTTTTACCCGCCGTCGCTGCTTCCACCGGTTGATAATTCACCACCGGAAAAGAAGCTCCAACTCGAATGGGTCTACGGATACAGAGGAACTGATACCCGCAGAAATCTCTGGGTTCTCCCCAGTGGAGAACTCCTTTATTACGTTGCTGCGGTCGCCGTACTCTACGACAGAGAAGAGAACGCGCAGAGGCACTACATCGGTCACACCGAGGACATCACCTGCATGGAGGTATATCAACTCACATTTCATTTGGAAGAAAGTCTATCTTCACACGATTTTATTTCTACGCAGGTTCATCCGAGTAGAGAACTCGTTGCTTCCGGACAGAAAGCAGGAAGACACAGGAAGGCTCAACCGCACGTACGAATTTGGTCCACGGAGACTCTTCTGACGCTCTACGTTTTTGGAATGTCTGAATTTCAACTGGGGGTTGCAGCCCTAGCCTTCTCGCAGTTGGTAAAATCGTGTTGAAAATGAATGCAATAAAAGTTTAATCAGGCCGCCTGATTCCTAGTTTCGTCGATATTTGCATCGACTCAAAAATCCTATGTCTTCCAGAATGGGGGGAGTTACGTCTTGGTGGTTGATTCTGGGAGGGAGGCGATTCTCTCAGTTTGGCAATGGCAATGGGGACATCTTCTGGGCAAAGTAGCCGTGAGTTGAAAATTCGGAACATGTTTCGTAGACTATCATTTTTATAATTCTTCTGTATTCAATTACTCGATACTCCTACGCAGACTCTTCAAGAGGATCTTACGGGTGCGGCCTTCCATCCCTTGGACGATAATCTCCTGATAACTCACGGTCGGGGCCATTTGACTTTCTGGAACCGTCGCAAGGACGGATTTTTCGAGAGAACCGACATAATAAAACCGGTAAAAAGAGGCCCCCTTTACAGGTCAATTCGAAATGCTATTTTTCAAACAAATAACATTTTTCTAATCTGAAATCATTCTTTTAAACGTGTAGCCTGCCCGCACTCACGTGACAAGCATCCAATTCGAACAGGATGGGGATGTCGTTACGGCGGATAGCGACGGTTTTATAACCGTTTATTCGGTAGATGCGGACGGAGCATACTTTGTTCGTATGGAATTCGAGGCTCATAACAAAGGTATAAGTTCTCTCGTGATGCTTTCCGAAGGCACCTTGCTTTCCGGGGGTGAAAAGGATCGAAAAATAGCCGCGTGGGACTCGCTGCAAAACTACAAACGCATTACCGACACGAAGGTAGTGTTGTTTTTTTCATACATCGTACAAACGGGTATTCGTAAATTTTCGCATTTTAGTTACCCGAAGCTGCTGGGGGAGTTAGAAGCATTTATCCGCAGCGACCCGGTCGTAATGACGGTAACATTTACGTTGGCACAACGAGGAACAATATCCTCGAAGGTTCCTTGCAGCGGAGGTTCAATCAAGTTGTTTTTGGACACGGGAGACAACTTTGGGGTCTCGCGGTCCATCCCGATGACGAAGTATTCGCCACAGCCGGTCATGACAAGAACATCGCTCTTTGGCGTCGGCACAAACTTCTTTGGACCACGCAGGTTGGCTTCGAGTGCATCAGCATAGCTTTTCATCCCTTCGGAGTCGCTCTGGCAGCCGGATCTTCCGAAGGTCATCTTCTTGTGTTAGCCGCTGACACGGGTGCCGCTGTTGCCACTCTAAGAGTCTGCGGATCACCACTTTCTTGCATCGGTTACAATCCGAGTAAGATTACATCGAACGAATATTTCAATCCGAAGAATATCTTGATTGAAACTTTTATACTTCTCTGTTTAATTAGCCGGCGAGACGATTGCTCTTGGTTCCCAAAACGGAAGCGTTTACCTCTTCAGGGTTTCTCGGGATGGATTTTCGTACAAGAAAAGCAACAAAATTCGGGGAGCTCAACCCCTCGTCCAGCTGGACTGGAGTTCCGACAGCAGATTCTTGCAAACCGTCACGCAGGATTACGACCTCGTATTTTGTAAGTGTGATGAATTCTTCTCACTTTCTGTTCTTCCGCCTGCTAATATTGTTTTCGAAAGAAAGAAAGAAAGATAAATAAATAAATATATAAACAGGGGACGTCAAAGCTTTGTCCTCGGAAAAGAGTCCTCTGGTCATGAAGGACGTTAAGTGGTACACGCACAATTGCATGGTCGGTTACATGGTTTCGGGTGAGTATCAAAAACAGTAGGGAAAATGGATAAGAATTATTCGCGGTGTTGGGAAAATTTTGAAAATGGTATTTTCATCCATACAGGGATGTGGAATAACCGGTATTACCCCCTGAACACCGTACTCTCTACGTCGAGTCGATCGGCCGCTCACGACATGCTCGTTTCCGGCGATGCCGAAGGATACTTGAGGCTCTTCCGATACCCTTGTACTAGTACAAAGGCCGAGTATGCGGAGGAAAAGGTTTACAGTTCGCAGGTGGCCTGCGCACGTTTCCTCTACAACGATCAAAACGTCGTGACCGTTGGCGGAACCGATGCCGCTCTCATGCTGTGGGAATTGGTTGACGAATGAATAATATATTAATGGCAAGTTTCCGACGGAAATTAGATTTTCACCAGTTTTAGAAAAGTACTTTCTGATTGATGAGGTGTTCGGGAGACGGAGAGAAATAAAGTGATTTGAAATTAATGAAAATCTCTAAACACAATATAGCAATAAAGCGAATTAACGGAGATATAGTCGGAACAAATTGAAGTAAAATGGATTAGGTATGTAACATTGAATTTTAACTATTAGTTGATTGAAAATTGATGAGAATTTCAATTGTCGTATTCAAGGGGTGCAGGCGCTCCTTGTATCGTAGTTTGTTATTAATTTCTAAGATCATACCTATGATAATAAAAAGATAAATATTTAATCCGTGTTCGAACGTCGCGACCACGTTGAATTTTCAATCGAATTTCGATTAATCTATATTTATCTCGTAAATAATAGCATAGAATATAGTTTCGTTTTCCTTCTCTCTACGATTTAGTTATAATAAACAACATAACAATAATGAAACTAGCGTAATTTCTATACACTATACGTAATAGACGTTGAATAAAATGTTGCAGGCCAACTAACGCAGAACCGAAATAATTTTCAATTTCTTTTCCAATTTCTTATACAATACTATACCAAATGAATCACCCTGAACAACGATGTAAAGTAGCGAAGATTTATACTGTGAGGCTCGCCGACCATTTAATAATGACCACACACATATTGAAAAAGCTTTTGAATAAAGAAACATTATAGGAACAAAAGCAAGTATTTGAATGTTTTGAAACTTTTTTATGGTTCAGAGAATTTTTGATTCTAATAGTCTTTATAGCATGAGGTGATCACTGCCAAATTCACTTTCAATTGAACGTACTAGTATGCAAAATAGAGAAAAAAAAGAAAATCCGCCACGCATAACCCTGCTTCATATAATTCTCTATAGAGTTTAAAGTGAACACGAATTATCTCATTTTTAATTATAATGTAGCTATTCATTAATCGATAAAATTAGGCGCTTTACTCAACAAATTAAATATACGTAGCTTTCACGAATATGTCATAGAGATAAAATGCCAGTGAGGATTTTTGGATTAATAGAAATAATCAAAAATTATGTTAAATTAAATTTGCTTTTGTACAAATATTGTAGAAATTTCGGCTTTTCGTCACGTGATCACGTGTACTTCGGTTGTTAAGAAAATTGTTGGTTGGATTTTTCAAAAATCCTGGGACTGAATGAGGAGGGTGTACGCGGCCGAGAGTATATAATTAATTGTAAGCGAAAAATTGCTACATTTGACATTAAATTATCATTATTATATACGATGGATATACTATACCCACGTATCGTAGCTGTTATGATCTTGTATGTTCACAATAAATAATAATGTTTCAGTTTCTAGAAATGCGTGTTATCCTTCATTCCACTATTTCATCATGTTTGTGTTTCTAGTAAAATTATAAATTCAAAATTTTCAACGTTATGCCATTTTTAAGAAAGACATATTTTATTAATTCATCGTTACAACGTTTTCAAATTTTTCTTTCTGTAGTATATTATCAGTATTATTGTTACTATTACAATATTAATGTTCTATTATTATTACAGTTATTTTTATTGCTATCTACGTTCAAGAAATGACGCAAAATGAATTGTTTGTAATGTTTGATGCTATTTTTATTTGTGCATCACCATCATGCGGGCTACAGAATCCCAGGTATATGGTCGTTGATTTTCACATAAGTTAAAATCCGTTATATGTTGAATGCATTACTACCGAAATTTATTTTTCAAGAATAATTTTTTTTTCATTTGTAAACTATTCAAGATGTCATTTAATTATCGTATTGGGATAATGTATCTTCACCCATAAAATATTTCAACTTGTTGAATAAAAAATCATTCCAAATTCAGTAATCTGCAGGTATTCTGAAGATAAAATTTGCAAGCGCTCAATTTGAAGAAATAAAAATGAAGTTTCAGGTTTAGTTATCTCACATGATACGATATAATTGCTGCGCCGATTTGACAAATATGTACTTTCCAAAGTGGGCGTTTTACATTTATCGTGAATGGCAGTAATTGGGAGACTAATTAGAATTTTCAGGTATATTAATAATTGAAAAGATAAAATTCACTTTCTCATCAATTCATATTTTTCTATTATTTTTTCTTTGAATCAATACCTTATTTTTTTCACAATCGAATGAAGTTGAAGATATAATACTTTCCATTTTCTACTTTTCATACTTGGATCGATTTTCAATTGAAAACGTTATTTTTTACCTCCTATTAAGAATAAATAACAGCTACGAAATATTATTTAATTAACGCGATGTTTAAAATTACAAAAATTTACATAATCTAATCCTAAATAATATACAATATGAAGTTTGGATCTTTTACTTCTTGTTTCAATTTTTTCAGTTTGATTCCAATCCAGCGTTTTCTAAGTGTTATAATTTCTATTCATACTGATGTGTCATTCCTTCATTATTAAATTGTCTCATTATACGATAATTTAGCCAAGAAGTATTCTCTTAGCATATTATTTTTTGCTGTTTAACCGTGAGTAAGCTTGCGTAGAGTACTTAAACGCAATATGTAGACGAAAAGTGTTTTTTTTGTGTAAATGTCGTGATGCAAATTCATATCACCCCGAAAACAAATCGATAATGCAAATGAATTTTTTGTTGTTTTTGTTGTACGCTAATTTATTAATCAAGAATATTATTAGTTCATTTCATGAATTTTGTGTAAAGCCAAAAGTCAGTCTTCGAATGAGTAGCTACTTATATTTTACCATAATTAGCGCGCCGTGCTTTTACATATTAATCATATTACATATGTATAACTTTATTATATAATGCTAATTCATTGCTTAGGCACGGGCAATATGATCTTGCGTTTATTTTATTTTTTTTTCCTTACGTTATTCATTTTATTTTTAATGCTTGTTCGAATTTTTGTAATACAGGCACTGCCAGTATCACCCTACGAAACACAATAGGTAAAATATGTATATGTATGTACAAATACATACTATAATTATGTGAAGTAACCTGATATAGGTTCTACAATATCATGCCCGAGGAAAGGAAGTGTGCATGGCACAGATTAAGGATTTGAGATAACCATACTTCATTAAATGTGAGATAATTTTTCTCTCCGCAAATATAAATTCTCTGCCCAATGGAATGTATGCTTGGCAAAATCCATTGCTACTATTATCATTATTAATATACAGGAAACTTTGTAGCCAATCTACATAGCATTTTTTA
Organism: Athalia rosae; assembly: GCF_917208135.1. Classification (NCBI taxonomy): domain Eukaryota; kingdom Metazoa; phylum Arthropoda; class Insecta; order Hymenoptera; family Athaliidae; genus Athalia; species Athalia rosae. The sequence goes on from NC_064026.1 coordinate 10,561,298, forward strand.
AATATAATCTTCGTTAAGATAAGATTTTATCCTAATTCTTATCACAAGTCAGAATTATATTATTGCTGTGGGATACATCCGAAACCCGTTAGTGATGGACTTTTATACCTAAGTTACAATTTTTTTTTCATTTCAATAATTTTTCAGGTAAACAGGAAGAAAAAATTCGTCAGAACTCATTCGGTTACCTGAACGCGGGCTTTTATATCATACGTGCAAAAAATCGTGTTTCAATCTCGGATACATCAAAACGGTTGCGAAGTGTTCGAAGTTACTGAGCATTTATTTAGCATCTGAAAAAAAAATACTTGAAGTAGAAAGAGGAAGTGAAAAATTGAGGAGAATCCATATTCGAAACTTCTATAAACATTTATTAGCATACATGGATTAAGAATGCGCGTTTTGATAGACGGTCTAGAATCCTGAAATTGAGTAGACAATAAAGGAAAAACAAACGCCTTACATCGTATTAGATGTAGATGTGCAAAAATTTCTCAAATGAAATACAATACAGCGGTACCATCGGTTCCATCATAAGGGTTGAATGAGGAATAAAATGGAGTGATTGGGAGACAGTGAAGATTATTTTTCAACGCTCATACAGGAAAGATGGTCACTAAGAATAAGCGGAAATGACCACATTCATCCTAGATTTCCCACGCAATGGAAGATGAAAGATATACTGTTTAATCTACTAAACTTGATTCACCCCTTTCGTCGATAACATAAATCGAAAACAATGAAAACTTGCAAATATATTATACAAAGAAACATTCTGCATGATTTTCCAATCGAAATTTGAACAATTGAATCAGTTTTGGGTAAAATTTTCTGATTAAAGTCTATTACTGTTTGGATTGCATGTAAACCGAAATTAATTTGAAATTTATCAAGTGCTCAGTAAATGGATAATCAGGTACAGCGCAAATACATAGACCAGGCTTAGCACCATTTACCAATAAAAATTAATTTCCTGTAATTTACGTTCAGCAAAAGAGAAAAATTCGCGCACCTATTTTCTATTCATTTGCCCACCTGGCTGTGCCGATTTTCTTTCATTACTTGCCCTTTCATTAAATTTTTCCTTTCATCGAGACACAATTTTATTCTATAACTATTTATACTGCGCTGCTGAACCTCACAGAGCTATTCTTCGCCTCTTCGTGTGCACGATTGTCTAGTCAATTGAATATTGATCGGCACTTTCTTTTTACAATATTTACTCTTGCTCCTACTGCACTAGTCTTTTTCACTGTATCAAACACCCCCCTGCGACTTTTTTAAAGAAGTATACCAACCTTGAACGATGAAATAGGTATCAGGTACTCTTTGGGGACTGCTGTGTCTGATCTGAAGATTTAAACTACGCTCAACCTTTCTCGAGTCAGACACAGTCAAGGTCGCTCGCAGGTACGGTCAGGTCAGGAATTGAGAACATAGCCTAAAGAAGTATGACAATGCTCACTATCCACACCCTGGTCAAAATTAATGCACAATAAATTTCGTTAAAAATCTTCAAAATTGCTGTGTTGGTGATAATTGAAATTAAACACGCTCTAATTTCACATTGTAAGTCCAATTTTTCAAGTTTTTCAATAAAATATCAGCAGCTGTTTAGTAATCTTTACCAGGGTACTAAACACAAAAGTATTTGACATGGATGTACCGCCTCATTTCATCATACGTTTCTTTACTATCACTACTTGGTGCTATTTACACAGCTGCTCCGGTCGCGATCGTAGCTGGATCTTTGCTCTTCTCATAAACGATGCCTCTCGGCCTACCGGAACACGAGCTGCAACTCTCGATTTCACATAACTCTACATTCACGAATAGTATGAGCACGACTTCTTTCGAATATTGGGGTTGCATGCTGTCAGATGACATAGATATATTAATTATCACAAGTAGATAGAGTATTGATTTGTTCGATGAATTTTTCGCTTTTCGCGGCGCCTGCAGCCTCCCTTCGTCGATGTCCAAATTTGTTCTCTCATCATTATCGAGTTTGCAGTTCGAATTTTCATCATCTGCGTTTTTGCTGTTTCTCGTTAGCTGCATTAGTTTTCTCGGCGCCAGCCTCATTCTCGATATCCATGTCCACATAGCACATAGTTTTTGGTTCTATAGGCTGGCCATCGGTAGCGTAACACGGTGTATCGTAGCATGGAGTGGCGCTAGGAGCATAAACATTTTCCAGCTGCTCATATTGACTTAGAGACTCGGTGCTGATTTGGCTCATTTCTGACATGTTGCCTTTTTTTTTAGTTTCTTTTGGAAATAAGTCGTGCTCAAAATCTCTGTGTTCGCTCTGAGTTGACGTACTTGGAGTAGGATCACCTTGATTCTCAGGACTCAAGCCCGCTTTGGTGAAAAGTTGAATCGGTCTTTGAAAGCCCTTTGAAGGATGAGGGGGGATAGAAACAACTTCACATTTACTGAATCCAACTTCAGGGGAAAGTAAGTATTGGGTAAACTTGGATGGATAAAACTCAATACTGTGGAAATTCTTGAATATCCGCTCCTGAAATCACAAAAAACATGTTCCGTTTAATTCCTAGTTTCACAGTATCACTAAGAGTATAAAAAAGATTAATCAAATGAGTAACACTCACTGTGAGATTTTTTTTTCTTGCATAGCTGCCCCAGCTTTGTGGCTCTAGTACAAGAACACCTCCTGGTCTCAACTGTGCATGCATGCGTTTGAAAGCTCTCTTGAGTCCTGAGTCTCCAAAGTTTAAGTGTAACCACTTTGTTATTGATAAGCATAATATGGCGTCAAACTGAGGCTGTTCTGCAGACAGTAGAGCATCATCCTCCAGAATATAGTTGCCCTAAAATGTAGGAAAACCATTATAGATATTTGATATAAAATATCTTTGATTTTATAAAATTTGAGACGAGACCAAATCAAATGAATCGATCAATTTACCTGGACAAAAGTAACGTTATAGGGAAATCCTCTTTGATTTTTTTTTGTAAATCCAGGTATATCAATGAGCCCGTAACTAATTGGCATTGATAACGGATAAAAGCTAGCGTCTCCATCTTTGCCTTTTTCTCCATCTTCATAAGTTGCAGGAGATCTTACACAGTTGACGTAATGCTTGACATTCTTTCTAGCAATATTAATCAGTTTTCGATCAATGTCTATGCCAGTCACACTGCGGGCAGAAAGATCGCGAGCAACTGACAACGTAATGTGGCCAATGTTGCACCCAATGTCTAGCACATCTTTGTCATAAAATAACTCTTTTCGTTGCGCAAAAATGGTTAGTCTGCCATCTACCTCGTTGTGCGCATTTCGATATCCGTAATACCTGGAAATGGGAGTATTTTATTAAAGCACTGAATGTTTTCGCTTTCATTATGAACTTAACGTAACACCAATGTAGACTTACATGTTGTAGTTACCATACTGGTACTCGGCATCCTTGGGCTTGAAATTTGGAAATTTTTGCGCTTTCTTCTTTTTGTCTTGACTAGCACGATGTTGTGGTCTGGGTTTCCATGCTCCAGGCTGTGGTATAACAGGACTAACAATTTTGTCCTTGACATCCATTTTTCGCAGTCGTTTATCTTTCAAATCTTCCAGTCCTTTAAGTCGAAGTTTGTTTTTGTCCTTTTGAGGACTGGTAGTTTCAACTTTGACTTCTGCCGGAGGAAGGGTCCTCGGTGGTGAATTTAGTGGTGCAGGTGTAAGTTCAATCTCTTCGACCTTCTCTTTGGCGCTCTCAGGCAGAGCTTCAGATTTTGGCACTAATTCCTTGTCTTCAATTTGCACTTCTGGCACTTCGACTGCGTCATCTTTCCCAGAACCAGATGAAGCGCGTTTACGCTTTCTATTACGTCTCTTGGATCCTCTTTTTGTTGGTGAAATCAATTGTTTTTCGTACTCGTCGTCATTACAATTGCTGAGATTGAGTGGATCGCAAATGTTTGGTGGAATAATAACTTCAATGGCGCCTTTTCTGTGTTTTGGAGTTGGTAGAGGGCTTGATTTTGGTGTAACTGCATTCATGGCTCTGTTTATTTCCTCGTCTTGCATGCTGTTTAAATTTAAAGGATCACAAATATTTCCGCCCAGCAAAAACTTTGTGGGAGGTATAATCCCCCCATCTTTCTTTCTGCGTTTATGAGGTGGGAAGAATTTGCCATTGCCGGTAAAACTCTGTGAACGTTTACGACTGAATTTGAAATGTCGACCTTCTTCATGCTTATGCTTTTTGTGAGAAATGTTGAAAGATTTTCTCGCCTTTTCATTATCCTTCTTATTAACTTGGCTAACCTTTACAGGACGATCCACTTGTGCCGACGACATATTTTCAATTCTAACACAAAGGTAAGAATAAAATAAATTATTAGAATTGTAAATAGCATGAATAGTCTATTAAAGATATGACAGTAAATTCGATAGAAATGTTAAAACAAGGTGAATTTTAAATAATTAATCAAACTATCATACATAAAATATATCACCACTTTGTGGGAGGGAAAAAAAGTTATAGTCACATAAAATTGATAGAATGCAAAGTTTTTATTTAAGAAGAAAATGCTGTTTGTGTGCTGCTGAAACTGAAGCTAAATTTCTCTTAAAATGACAAAGGATTTGCACGACAATAGCCAAAGGAGCTGATAGATAAATTAAGGAATGTAAACGAGAAGCAATCGCTGGATGACACACTAATTTGCATGAGATATTTCTTATTAAATAATAAAACGTAAGCTGATCGTATTGCGCCCAAGTTTATCATTCCCGCAAATGCGCATGCGTATTGAGTAGTTTATGTGCTTCAAGAACGGGCAGCCCATAAAATCAGACATTTCGTATCATATTTTGAAACTATTGTGGCAAATAACGGTTAAAATCTTACCTTGAAACTGCACGGGGTTGATTTGTTTATCGATTCGGATCACATTCGGTACTTATTAAGCATAAAAACACGCCTTATTCTTCACTATGGTAACACACCCGTCTGACGAGCTTCGCTGTACACCATCAACGATGGCGAATATCTCCTTCGCTGCTCTTCTCAACCTCCATTTTCCATGTGGGTAGCCTGCGAACCCGAGTCCGTATCGGCAATATTCGGATCCCACTTCGGCATCAACCAAACGAACTTTGCGTCAAGTCGACTAGCGTCAGCGAGTTATTGTTTCCGCATCTGCGGCGATTCAAATATCTGGGAGGGAAAAAGATTTGTTCGTCTCTGCTAATTGATTCAATCAAACCCCAATGGTTAGACGGATAGTGGTGACGATTAAGGTGATTTGAAATTCACGGAGCCACAGCGAAAAATAGGTATATTGCGAATTACTGTTTCAATTATTCTTCATATGTTAAATTAAGAACACCATCGTGAAACCAGGTTTTTCAGCTTCCCGTTCATTCGCGCGACTTTTGTTGAACGTATTTTGAACGGCATGATCGTTTTCAAAATCGTTTAACAGGTGCAGAGTGAAGTATTCAAACATGATCGAGTTTTCCATGTGACAAGTTATAATATCTCCATGACATTTATTAATATTGATAACTTTGTTAGTATAGTAAGTAAAAAATGGCGGAAAGAAAGAACGGAATTACAGCGGTAACATTTAAATCAATCATCAAGGATGGGTCGGTTGAAACGAAGACACGAAGTAAAGCGACTAAAATGCTTTCCAGAGAATTAGAGTTTTTCGATGTAGCAAGTAAAACCGATCAGGATGGCGAGCTGGAAAATAAAATTTTAACTAAGGTAAGACTCGAATTTCGGCATCGTAATTGTCGCTTGATTGAATTCAGAATATTTCCGTCAGCTTCAAATTTGAATTTTGAACTCCAGGATGCAGTTTCTCCGAAATCTTCTCCAGATAAAAAATCTTGAAACAGTGATATATTTTATTTTTCGGTGCAGATTCGTCCCAATCAGTTACAGGTTAATCTCAGAGGATACGGAGACCGGATTGGACCAGCAAGGGTTTTAGTATATGATGAAACTGAAGATTCGGATGAGTACGTTCGAACAACTCCTCCGAACATTCAGTTGGATAAATATGTGGCAACTCCGGGTGCGCCGATCAAATCGCGCAAAGAATTTGATAAAAAGGTATTACGACCGAAGAAACTCGTTTATAGTGATAAGGAGAATGAAGATTCAAGGAAATCGGATCAAAACTGTAACTGCTCATTTACAAAGTCAACTGGTAAAAAACAAGAAGATCGCTATGATCCTTATAATATGGATGAATTCAAAATAAAACCAAGGCTAATCGTGCCGATGACGGACGAAGAATTTAATTATGCGACACCAGATAATCGTAACATCCCAATGAGCAGTAAAATTGTGGTATCCGACAACAATAATTACAATCGAAGTCAGGGGATCAGAAAGAAACAGTCAACTAGATCAGCGAATGAAACCGGAAGAACTAGCAAGTCAACCATACCGAAAAATCATGATGACAAAGAAAATAATCATGCCATTCTGAGGATGCGAAACGAACAGGAATTAACTAGACAATCGATCTTGAACTCGTACGCGAAGAACCGTTGGACTCATAATAGAAATGATCGATTCGGTACGTCATGCTCAGATATTAGAGAAGATTCTGCTAACTCATTAAAACCAGGTGAATTCACGCATTTCCGGATTTAGTAACAACTATGATGCGTGCAGCGAGTACTCATCTATTTATAGTTAACAAACTGTGTATTAATTCTCTATAACTACTTATTGTTACGGCTAATGTATAACATGTACTACCTAATATTTCTTTAAAAACCGCACCGTATTTCATCTGATTATTCATCTGCATTTACAATTAGCTATGGTGGCAATCGTTTCCAATGACAATAAAGAATAAGAGAAAACAAGCAACAAAAAAAATCTTTCGGGGAGAATTTACTCTTGTTACGCCCCTGTACTTCTGCTTTACCGATGGTTAATTTTATTTTGTTTCAAAATAGTTCATCAGTCGTCGCGCTTTCGTCGCTTTTGCGCTAAATTCGATTCAATTTTTTTCGAATACGAACAACTGGTGAAAACAAAAAATCAGGACGTATTCTGGAAAGATCTGTATCGTCAAAAATCATAACATGTTCCGAAACGAATTTTTATTGGATTAGTGAAAAAAAAGACTTACAATTTTTTCTCTCCGATCATTTATCCTACCAGATCGTCGTTCATTCCTCTTTTTAGCGATTTCATGAGATGAAAAATCAGATTCTATTTTTTTGCGTTTTCAATAACGCATTGATCGTCACGTATTGAGCTACATACCATTTTCTTCATCCACATATTTGTTTCCGTTCCTTTAATTCAGCATAGACACCTATTAGGACATATTGAAATATACCTGGGTGTATTTATAAAGAAATTTAACTGACGAATCTCTCAGACCGTAAGACTATTCGGGTTATCTAAAAGCCTCGGGTCAAAGGTAATGCGGGGCGGCTCCGCGAGAGAAGCAAAAGATACCAGAGCGATTATAAAACGTACAGAGGAGTTCTTTGTGTTCGAACTCCCCTGCATCTCGGGCTCTCGTTTCACACGAACATTTGGAATATACAGGGAGTTACAAGTATGAATATATCGTAGCCTGTACATGCATGAGTAATGTATTCAACATTATAATTCGCGGTCAGAAGTATTTCCTGTTCCGATTACATAGTATAAAGGTATGGAACACAATATGTGAAAATATCAGTTGAATGCCGGTATCATGTGAGTTGCCATGATGGGTTTTTAATTATATTATGACTCTGGATCTTTTTCTATTTGTGGGCGAGTGAGAAATCGTCGACTTTGGTTCCTCGTTCCCGTAATTCCCGGTGACAAGTCAGCTGCTACATTTCTCGAATTCATACCACAATGAAAGTTGATCATTTCGATCCCTTTGTTTTATTCACTTTAATTACCTCTGATTAGGTAATTTAATTACTAGAGTGCACATGACGGTAGACAGCCCAAAGTACTCATTTCACTACGCCATTGACTAAAGATCCTTTAACTACGTTCATCTAGACAATTATTACCTGTTATTAGCAAGTTTTCGGAAGGTTATTTATCAAGCGATTCGTTTTTTATTGTACTGCATGTGCTACTTATTGAAAGTGTCCGACGTAGTTCATAGCTTAGATTTACTACCGATCGTATAAAAAATCAAGCAAGACTGCATACGTATAAGCGAAACGATCGGTATAACATCAATAATATCGGCCCATAACGTAAGTTAATAATACTAGAATAAATCACTCAGCAATCGTATCACCACAATAAAAGGTGTGTATACCTTAGCCATGACTAGACGTACAAATTTAAATGTATAGAGCAATTGCTGTCACGTGTCACTCAATGTCAATGTACCAGAGTGTTTAATGGAAAGAACCGCAGTTTAACACTTGTACGTACGTAGAGCAATTAACGTGCGTGCACCGCGTTCTATCCTGAAAATAATTCAAAAAGAAAAGCAAGTAAAATTGAACGCAATACAAATGGAACAATAAATGAGTTTCAGCCATTGAGGCAAGATATATAAATTCATGAATCACGCATTTCAATGACTAATCGAGCTTGCTTTGTTGCAGAATTTCTTGCGCCAGAGGCATTATCTTATACATATACCCAAATGTAACATTCGTAAGGACCCATAAGCGGTATAAGATATGTGAGTAGTCGTCGTTAAACTAATTGTAAGTCGATTCTTGGTTCGTAAGTGATGATCGACATGTAAATCACTGCGCGCGTCGAAGTTCTATGGGGTCAAAGGGTCGACTTGACGTAAGCGGATGTGTCGACCCGGCAACTGGCGTTCTCCTTAGCATTTTTTTCCTATAATCGTGAATATAAGTTGCTGCCGACGTTGTGCTTATAACTAAAGTAGGAATATTTTTCCTATCTATTGATATTATACACATATATGTGTGTAATATATCTTGTGGACTCCGAGATTTTTTCGCCTTGGTAAACGTTTGCTAAACCGTTTCTTCAATCTGTGGGGAGGCTCTACTGCTTGTTCCATCTTCTATCATTGACCCATCACAATGACCTCCGGACACGCTTCTCTTCTGACCCCGCCTCACATCCTTACCCGATAAACGATACCGACTCCATATTTAGAAAATGTTATCAACGCCGCAACTCGTTCATTGCGCGACCGACACTGTTGCTAACCGATGGAACCGTCGTATTTTTTTAATTTTTTAAAAATGTTTTATCGAATACTCTTATTCTTTTGATAAATTATTTTTTTTTTCTCTAATTTAATTGCTACAAATTCTCAGCGAAGGAGAAAATATCGCCCTCTGTAAATGGTAACGTAAAATCAATCCGGTGAGCAACTTTTAAAAAAAAATTGTAAGGTCTGATGTAAAATGCTTTACAAACGACAAAACACCAAAGGATTCAGGTTGCTTGCAGTATTTTGAAATTTTCAGATTGAGCTCTTGCCAGGAATTCAACTTCTTACAAGCAATTAGAAAAGAAAAAAAATTTTCTGAGGCTAGATTTGTCGCAAGAGCTTTTTTGTGACAAGGTATACTAAAATTTAGATCACCAAAAGAATAGCATTCGCAGTAAAACTTTCAGTCAGTGGATAAAAAATAAATATAAGAGAGTCTAAGAAGGGATGCCACGAGAGGGTTTACCGACAAACCGCTCTAGGCCAATAATTGGCGACGCACCCTGAAACGGGTCTTTCGCGGGGTCAGGGAGTGGCGGGTGGGCTGGTTAACAGCAGGGGTTCATTTAATCAAGTCTCTTGATCGACGCCGCCGACGTCGGCGACGCCGTGACGCCCCTTTTTCTCTTTCCTTCTCTTTTTTTTTTTTTTTTTAGTTTTCTCCCTTCTTTACTATTCTGACCCTTGCGCCACTTCCTATACTCGTGTCACTGTGGTCCGATCCTTCATATACACAGAAGCTCAATTCTTGAGTCACGATTTCGTTCGTAGACATACTTGTGCAGCAGTTACCTATTATAACGGATGTAGTATGCGCGTAACAGTTTAACATTCCACACATTTCACATAATTGACGAACAATGTCACCTATGGTGATAATACTATTTTTATATTGACTCTCTTTCATCGTTATCAAGAGTACCGCCGTTTTTTGATTCGGTATGTACAGGGTTGCTGGTTTCAACTGAAACTCCAAGTGGCATGGAAAATTACATCGTAGAAAATTTTGTAAAATTCAACTTGAGAATAAACTTGGGGTAAATAATTGTTTTTTCAGATAACCTTGTCATTCAAGAATCGGATATCGTGAAAAATTTCTCATAAAAAAAATACTGCACCAAATTTTATTGATCTTGGGTGAACCCTTGCTGAGATAACGGCTGCACGTCAGGTCGAACTGTCGATTCGTCGGACGACTATCGCCTCTTCTTTACTTTTTGTACGTATTTTCTGATATGTCACCTCAGGTGTAGATATAGCGATAAAATCAAATCAAGTTTGGAACAGAATCGAAAAATCCATCTTGTAGCCAGTGTGTATGGTTCACGAAATTCCGGAGTTTCGACATCGTTCGATTTTGGTATAACCGCATAACGCGAGATATTTTCACGGCATATTTAATCTTATTTCGGGTTCTCGGGGTGTAGGATTTGTCAAATCGCGTGATAGGGTTGCGTCACGTCGTCTGCTCGGCACACCCCTACGATGTACGCCTTGTCGAGCACGAAGTTCGAATTCCTTCCAACTGTACATACATACATATATACTCCAAAGCGTTATCGCTCCTCACCAAAAATGAAGGGAATAAAATAAATTACGAAAAAACAAGAGAGAATTGAATACAACAAAACGCAGAAGACGAGAAGGGAATAATATCCGTGCACGCCTACAACGATCAGGTCTATCCAACGGTGGAATATAAGTACATACGTCTATCCGTATCGCATACCCGTCGTATATTACGTACATAATGAAAGAAGTTTTCGACTTGATAACAGGTATAAACTTTTTATCTATCAATCTATACACACGATAGACAGGAACGTGAGTTGGGCTTCTGTGCTGCCTTCTGCTGAAGAATTACTGATATAATAATTAGGAGTATCTCCACGCGCTGATTTTACGTTAATAATCTTGTTATCAGGCTTAAATTGTTGTCACCTCGATTGTCACTCTTATGCAGCAGTTTAATTAAGCAAAAATATTTGCAATGAGTCAGCCGAAAAGAACAATGGCGAATTTAACGCCTCCGTATTGGTGTACACGTCACATATATGTATACGTATACGTATGCGTATGCGTCTAGTTATACCTATAAAAGCACGACGAAAGAGACGCGAACGCGTCGCGACGCTACGGAGCAGAAGTCACTGACCGCGAACCGCTACTGCCACCCACCGTTCGCGGTAACGCAGGACGATGATCGGACACCTTAATTTTATAAATAATCCGGCATTCGGCATGCTGCGATGGCACCCCTTGCGATATGTCCTAATTATTTTCATTGTCCCTGCCAAATACTTCTTTTCTTTTATTCCAGTATCTTGCGACGCGAAAATTCTTCGGTCGATCTGTTGGGCGTAAGTCGCGGAAGAGAAAAAGCTCCACGATAATAACATTCGTTCGCAGAGAAGCTTGTAGAGAAGTGTGAGGAAAAGCTTCGTTTTCTCATTTAAATTCGAGCTGGTCTATTTCCAAGTAGAAAATAGTAAAAAACAAACATAAAGAAGAAAACAGGCTGCTGGCGCAGGTCGTACGGGAGGCGAAGAGGCGCGAACGAAGACGCGTAAATCCACACACGAACGAAATTAATATACTGTTGCAGCACGGACGGAATGATGCGGACGAAGATCCGTACGGTGCGCGCATACACGCGTAGATGAAGGTATAAATTCGAAGTATATAGCGAGAGTGAAAATTATAAGAGCAATACGAAACGCTGGGAAACGCGATGACGCGGTGGTACGTTCTTGGAACCAAAGACTTTGTCTTGGCACGGGTCGCTCGAACCGGCGCCTACACTGAAAAGAAAGATATTCGAAGGGTCGTGGATGTTTCATACGGTAGATTACGCATCGACTCTCATTTTGCAACTGCCAAACCACGAAGATTATAGCGGGGAGAAATGCAGTAATGTAAAAAACACAAACTTACCAAGAATATTACAAGACTTATGAAAACAACTGCGTTTCGTTATTTGTTCAAAATTTCATTCTTTTCACTCCATTCCCTGATGTAGGTCATACCGAATTATTTTCATTACCACGTACCTATTCCTGTTTTTTTTTTCTGTTTCGTATCTTCCCTCTCCAAGTGTACAATACGATTGATTCTCCGGTTATCGACGTATCGCGCGACCATTAGTTCAATCTTTAGGGGTGGGTCGCACGGTTGGTTATATCCCTCAAGTGATTTCGATTATTCGTTTATTCCTTTTCATTTTCTAGTTTGCGTATATTCGTACAATGATAATTTACCTGTACCTACTGCACTGTAAACATGATTGTGATTTATTCTGTTGGCGAATCAATCCACGCGCCCTCCCGCTCGATAAACCATACAAATATAATCGACGTAATCGTACGGAGATCATTTGGGGGGCAGTTGATGTTGTTTTGCATTCCCGAATTCGTATTTACGCCGTCTAAATCACGGTGAAAAAATAATTGTCGTCATTTTGGCGTGCCATATCACCTTCGCACGCCACTTGTACATATGCCTCTACTAATAATTGGCAACGATGCAGAGAATCTCTTGCCGATGTGCCAAAAACGAAAATTAAAGTAACACAAAGAAAAAGCGAAGCTGACTAACTTGCCGTGGATTATCGCTTACGATGTGCGCGAATTATACTTTCGCGATTTATATTTTCCCACGAAAAAAGTTTGAGATTTTTTCTCAACAGCGCAACGTAGTTTGTTCCGAAGAAAGTTGCTCAATGTGCAGATTCAAAAAATTCAGACTCTATGATCGTCGGGAAGTTAAAATAGCGCTTTGTTTTGTTGTAAGCGTATCCAACATTCCGCGCCAGCTCAATCTGGGTCGTAATCCTCAACCCCTCGAGTCGGACCCGCATTTTTTTGAACTCAATAGAAAACCATTAAAATCATAGTTCAGTTCAGACGTAGTATGACACATAAGATGGGCGAAAAATGTGTAACTGCGGTGGAAAGAACAAGTATTTTGAACAAAATTTTTATGATATACATTTTATGGAAGTATTCGTAATTTTTTGTGGATTACGCTCTTCTGGCTGATAACCGAGGATACTTGTAACAATCACATGGTTACAATTCGGATGATGTGGTATTTCACGTGTATCTATTTTATATCTCAATCGAAGTCAGAAGCAGATTGTCAAACGTATGTATAGCGCCATAGAGATTTAATGCGGGCAGTGATTATTGTGTAACGGGTAGAGATAAACTCTAAACCCCAAGTATATAATCAAGCTTTCCTGCCGCTTGTGTTCTACTCCGAGCACACGATATACCGTCATGCTCGATAATTACGAGGCCAAATAAGCTCCGAATTCGCAATGAGTATCTATATCGTAATCACGAAACAAAACGAGATACCCCCGCATTTTACATTTAGTTTCGTCATCTGTGAACTACGACGATCATAGTTAGTTTCTACAAATTGCCGTTATCGGTGAATTATCGGAGCATGTTTCGGTCAATTTTCTATTTTACAGCGCACCTTTCGTCTATATTTCGAGCGGTATGGTAGTCATAACATGGATATATTCTCAATAACGACGATCCACAGCATGAGTCGGTTAGAGGCGCCGCGAAGTTAATTTAACCGTAACCAAACCATAATTATAAAAAGAGGGATAAATGTGTGTTACGTACGATATTACGTATTTCATTTATTTAATCTACATAAGTATAATGAAACTGTAAACGCTGATGATGCTGACACAAAATGCGATAAGTCGTTCCCGTTCGAAACACGAATTAATGATCTTCAGTTGAAAGGTCGGGCTCTAGATAAGATAAGAAGTTTGCCAGAAGATGCATCGTTACGTAAACAGATTACACACTCCGTCTGAGAAACCGTATAGATAAAGATAAAATATTTCTGAAAAATCAAATAATGATCTCGAAAATCGTTTGCTACGGTTTTCGGGACCTTCGCCCCCCGGTTGAAATTCCGACAACTACGACGCGACGACCAGATCTGTAACTGGGGAATATTCGAATTGTTGATCGATAGGAAGAAAAAAAAATAAATGGACAAAAAAATTGGAAAAATGGTAACATTTCCCTTCCAGCGCCTCTTCTTAGGCCACCGGAGGTTCTCGCGCGCACGGTTCGCGCATACGTATGTGCGTATCGATGCAGAGCCGAGTGGTAAGTGTAAAATGCGCATCACGGTCATTCGAACGTTGATGTCACGTGGTACGGCTCGCCACCCCCACCATCGGGTACCATGCAGATAGACAGAAGCATCATCAACCAGCTCGACTTCTTCGTCTTCCGTCTCGAGCGTCCCGACGCCCTTGTTTCTTCGTCCCCCAATCCCCACTGCGTTGGCAGCCGCGGTGCGGTGCGCTTCGCTTCTCCTCTTTTTCAGTGAGTATCGCCGTGTTCGTGTTGCACTTAGATCGTTCTGTTCTGTTCGCGCATTCAGTTCGCGTCGTTCGCTCACTACGTGAGGGTCGTTTCAGCGTGTTTAGTTGGTTCGTTCGTTTGGTTTTTAAATATCATTTAAAAATAATCCGCATACAAGCTTATAATATGTTCAGCTAGATTCTCGTTTTATCGATTATAAAAGATTCGTCAATGGAAATAGTTATTTCGAAGTTGTAACCGTTCGTATTTGGTCGAAAATTTTTTAATCGTCGTCATAACCGATCCTCGAGAATCTCTCCGGGGGATTTGTTCGGAGTTATTCGTGACTCGTTTATCATTGGGTATGAATTTGATATAAAATGAAAGTGTTTCACTCGCGGGGTTTTTCATTTTACTGCAGATGTATATAATTTTCTTTGTTTGTGAAATATAAAGAGACCTGGTATCGTTATAATACAAATATCTATGATGAGTTTAGCGCCCGCGCGAGTGCCGTGGATGATGAAGATGGAGATGATGATCGAGTCGACGAAGAAGATGACCTCTAAACGATCCCAAAGGGCCATCGATCCACCACTGGTGACGTCCTGCAGCCACGGTATAGAAATTCACAACTACCAACTATTCAAATATTCAAAATTTCCCGGGTAATCGATGCACTTGCACTTTTCGATAGGCGACACCGAAATCGATATGGATATCGAAAGCGTTCGATTTATAATTCGAAAAGACGCGCTCTAGAAATTTTTCACCAAGTTCGAAGCTTCTGGAAATTTGAAAAACTCGATAAATCGAGATATGATACGGATCGGCCATTATATATCGCAAAAGAAAAAGTGAAATCGAAAGCGCGGCTGTTTTAAAAAAATCTCTCCGCATCAGAAAAATGTATACCGTATAAAACGTATTCCGAGATAAAAACGTGCGATGTGTGCGTATTTCAACGCGGCGTTTCGTAATCTAATTCAACGTTAATTTACATCCGCCAAATCCATTATATCTGTAACATTCTGAACATACCGAGTTTTCTGTAGAAAAATCAGCATATTCAGTACTGCAAACCACGGAGAGAGAAAAAGAAACTGGCACATGAAAGACTATACATTACTTTAATTGATTTCGCAGGATCTGTAAAATTAATGCAACTCTATCAAAATAATTTCCAACGTCGATAATTAATTTTTTTTGTTTTTTTTTTTCGTACCGTCCACCCAAGAAGATGCATGAAGATCTAGTTTGTAAATTAATATGAATTGCATATGAATATTAGTAATTGATTGTGCAAGAATTGCACACGAGGTACGCATACCTACGTGTGTATATATATATATTACTGCAATTATACAGCATTATGATACAAGTAAATAAATGCGAATGTACGGTATATAATATTCCAATAAGAATGTAATCTCGCGGCCAATTATCGTTAACAACCTTCTTCGACGATCGCGCGCGATAAATCAAACATAATTACGTAACCGTTACAGAGTCGTATAGAACTTCTGGTTGGATGTGCACACATACCCGGACCAGTTGTATACGTGCATAGAGAAATATATAAATATATATTATGTGCACACATAAGCATATCAGCTATGTCCATATACCGGTGCCAGTCGAGGTGTCGCGCGATATTATTAGTATGGACGCGTATACGTGTACATATATCATAAGACCAAGTTATTATGTGAATTTTAGAAAGTAGCAGCTATATCTGTACACACATATACACGTATTCAATTAATCGTTTAGTAACACTGCCATTATATGTACTGAAACTTTTCCAAGATTCACCTGTGTATAATAGCAAACGTGCGGTGTGAACTGTACACGATTTTACCATAAGCACACTCGACTTCCTTCGCTGCATATTAACTGCAACGTCACGTTCTGAAGAGAAAAAAATTTTTTCTCCCTATTCATAAGTTTTCCTATGGTTTTTCATTCTTCATTTTTTCCATTCCTCAAGCATCGGCCAACAAAGGCCGACCCGACCTTTCGTTTGGTGGTTGGTCGCTGCTGCACGCCTCCGTTCCCGCTGCGGTCATTCTATTATCACATTTTGCCGGCGAGTCGCGGGACTAATTAAATTATCCCAATGTACATACGACGTCAAATACTCGACGTTGCTACTGCGTTTACGTGACTCGCGCTGTTTGAAGTTTTGAAAAAAAAAATGTTCGACTCGTGCGGAGTTTTTCGTAAATAAGGAGAATCTTTGCGTACGTGGGACTAACGATAAAACGGTTATTAGTTCCGTTCAATTTGTGGAACAATTTGTGGAGAATGGATGTGAGAGGCGATGGAAAGAGTCCCCTTCTCGTCACCCCTTCCTCGCTTTTCATTACCCAACAACTACATTCGGAGCAACAATATCAGGATGATACGTATTCGTATGTCCGACAGAGGAGTGTATTTGAGAACGCAGAGCGGAGAAGGAGCTAATAATCAGCTCTTCCGTTGTGCGCGGTCGTGCCGCTGGTTAAACAGTGAACTTTACGGTTAAAATACCACCTAATTTTAGTGTGTAGATTTAGGGCACAGCCCTAACTCGCACATTGTGGTCCTTCCATTACCAACGAGACGCTATTCAGCCTGCTATATATATGCTTACAAACCATTCTCTAATTTCAACTGCAACTCGGCGTGATGCAGCGCGCATGTTAGACGTAGAAAAATTTGGTAATCTTCAAAATCGAAACCAGGATCGTTTCAGGTCGCTGGAAATAATATTTGGAAATCGTATAACGTACGGACCGGTTGAAATATTGAAATCGAACTGCCGATCACAGTCGGAATCGATCGGAGTCGTTTATAACAAGGAGGAGAAATGAATTATCCAAATCGACAGGCTGATATGTAAGAAATATCAGGCGACTGGTTTGAAATTTTCGTTACATTCGAGCTTGTCACACGAAATCTTATAGTTTGGAGTGTAACATTTTTTCGTTCGAAAGTCCTACATTGCCGTTTGATGGCTAATTAGTATGGTAATGTAACGTTATTAAGAAAACTCACTCTTTCGGCGACTACCGTTCGCATACAGTGAAGTTTATCGAGGATAGTTTCTCTGTATATCTTACATAAATCCACCTCCCCGCCCCTCGTCTTTTTTTCATACGTGTTTCTCTTTTTCCGTTCATTTTTAATTTATTTTATAACTCCACACACCCAACGCGTCTACATCAGATTTAAATTCGGCATAAATTTTTTCAGCCCAATTGGACGCGTGTACGATATAAAGTCGGTACATTATCGCGGTAGTTGTAAGTTTCAAATTTTTCAACTCGAATAACGTCGCAAATGTATTTTCTAGTTTTCTTTTTTTTTTTATCGGTGGCGTAGGATTTTACATTTCACGGTAAACGTGGAGAGAAAAAAAATGTCGGTAGGAGCTGATCGGTAAATTTAATCAATTATACGCTATACCTTCAGGACCGTTTCAAAGCGAAAGGGAACGATGTGATTAACGAATGCTTGAGGCCTGTTTGAACTAAAAACAGATTAATGATGATTATGGTTATTAAGGGACTCGTGGAGAGTCATTTGCATCGAAGTCCGTACGTTATTTATGGCGTATCGATAACAAAATTTAGGATATCGAATGTTTAATTAAACATTTATCGATCAGGAATGCAACCAACAATGGGGGGGATAAAAAAAAAAAACCATCGTTCCGAACGCTAATTATTCACGAAACAATTAAGGAGGAGATTAATTCTACCGCTTTCGGGCATTACAGTACGAAAGGATAAAAGTTGTGTTTCAATATTTAGTAACCGTTCATTGCTCGTCCGGAACGTGATGGTACTCGGCTTCGTATTTTTAATTTTCTTTTTTTTTTTTCATTCTCTCATTCCGAGTCTCTGAGGACATATATAACGACACGGTGGATGTGAGTGAATGGGTGAGATGAAATTCTGTGGTTTATATGGGAAAAATATATTTGTCTACCGAAGCCATTACGAATGACGATAAGCGATCTTTGTTTTTCTTGGACGGGGAAAAGAAACTAGTATAAAAATACGAAAAAGAAAATCAAGAGGATGAAGACGAAGACGAAGAAGAAGACGAAGAAGAAGAAGAAGAAGAAGAAGAAGAAGCAGGTTTTATATAATCACCAACTGCGCGGGACTCGGTATTAATACTAGCAATAAATAAGAAGCGCTTGAGTTGGGATTCGAACCGTTGGCACGCCAGCTATAGGGGCTTTCTCTCTTTCTCCCATATCTCTCCCTTTTATTTTCTCTCTTTTATCCTCCCCGAATCGCGTCCATCCCGGTCTCCTGCTCGCTGCCCCCTCTCCGCCGTATGAACTCACGTATATAAGCCGCACATGGACGAACACACGCCATCGTCGCATACATACATTCGGACACCCAACTCGACTCTTAAGTATTCGAACTCTCGGGTTAGGTACCCATAATGCTGTAATTTACATGCAGGTGTCGTCATGTGAGCCTTAGGCTTGGACCAGCCTCCTCAAATATCCAAAAACTAACGGCATTCGTCCGAATATACAATACCTATACACGCGTATTTTTACGCGGTAAAGGGGGACGGGGCCCGACGCCATTCGTCCCAATATAAATTACGCCAAACCTAAATAAAAAGGCCAACTAATTTCTGCATACGCTGCTGCAGCGTGTTGATCGCCGAAGATGTAATATGATCGAAACCGCGCGGTGTATCCGATGGAAATCATCCGGGATACCTCAGCAATCTAAATGACCCGAAATTTCGCGGGGAATATATCATGCAACGATCGAAGAATAAATATCGAGAGGATAAAACGACGAAAATTCTACGAAGGAACGAAGCATCCGGGATGAAGTGCATTCCTCCGGCAGCTGTATATTAATCTGGAAGGCGGATAAAGACGCGTAAGAAAAAACAAAAGAAGAGGATGAAGAAGAAGAAGAAGAAGACGTCGATGGTCCGTTCATGCTGGCCGGACTATCTGTTCACATCTTACCGGGCAGCATTAGATTAAAGTTGATCTTCTAATACTGTCAGGTAAAGATGTCGTCAGAATTCCGATTTCAACAATGCAATTTACAAAAAGCTCCGTGCTCTCCTGCGGTAGCAGCTGCTGCACCAGATCTCTCGACTCTTGTAATTTCGTCATCGTTGTGCAGATATACATACGTGGAATCCGTAATATCACTGCCTTCGAAATACCTTTATAGCGATAATAATTAATAACTCAACTCTGCAAGTGTGAGGCGCATTCGTGAGTAAAAAAGTTCATATATATATGTATACACTTGCACGCGATTCATCTATGCAAATTCTAGCTTCCCGAGAGACGAGGAAGAAGGGAACAAAAAAAATACCGGCGCCTCTTAATAAGCTTTTACATTTCATTATATATCATGTTTAATTTACTCGCATGTACGGTACATATGTATAAACACGAAGTTTCTACATACATAGGTTAATGTGTACTGTACACATAGGTGTGCGAAATACATATGCTATGTACATACGCGGATGAGTGTTGCAAAAGCAGGTGTTTTGTAGCCTTGAGGTGTCGTCTGGCCATGTGCGATATGGCGTATACTATCGTTCGGTTTGATGGCGAAATAAAAAAAAGGGGAGGAAAAATAAGAGAAAAAAAAAAAAAATCAAAAATATGCATCGAACGCACGCACACTTATACCCGTTACACGTATCCTATTAAACATAACGTGTTTTTCTACAGATAGATGTGTATGTATCGTATATAAACGTACAGATGCATCATGATTGATCGGAAAGTGTATAGGTGTGCACATGTAAACATACCATCGTACACTGTACGTAAACACTCCAATAATCGACTAGAACACTTTGAATTGGGTCTATTAGAAAAAAAAAACAATTTACCGACGAAGGTTCTTTTTTCAACGTGAAGAATATTACCCGTAGTGATGTTCTTGTATTCCAAATTTCGGAGTACGATTAACCCGTATTGCATGTCACACGCGTATGCGTGGAGATATTTCTTGAACCCCTGAAAAATATACGTAATCATCGTAGGAGATTTGGCAGAAAATTAGGTGATCTTTTTTATTTTTACACGGTCTGGATGAAAATCGTTGTGAATTTTGATCTGCGGTATATTTACCGACAGCCATTTTCTTTTTTTATCTCCACGCACATCGCGTGGGGATCCAGCCAAATTCTGGAGAACATCGTATATCGGCCGATATAAATATCGTTTCGTTTCGTTTTTTTTTCCTTTTTTTCATTTTTCTCGATTACTTTTACCAGCCGCGGGTATATGATGAATTTTGTGCGCAATTTCGTCGCGGTCGGAATGCCGTTCAATTGACCGGTAAACTTTCAACTTTATTAGACATGCGTGGTGATACGGTGGAGGGTATTAGTCAGGTATCTTATGCACGACATATACAGCTAAGGTTGCAAATACACTTATAGAATGGAGAGACGAGTTGCAGGCGATACGCGTATCGTATAAATAAATAAATAACGTATGTGTAGGACATGTGTGTACGCATACGCGTGTTGGACTGCAGCTACCGCGATTATCTCTGGTGTAATATAACGCGTCGCATTTGTTGTCGACGATGAGAACGACATGCGGTACACAGATAATATCATTGTTCGCGAAAAATTGATAGTCATACAAGTATACGAGAGTGCGTACGTGTATGCTTATTTATAAATAAGTATTGTTAGTATACCTCGCAGAGCCGCAGTGCTGTGCCGATAGAAGGTATACGTGTGGGTATGTGGATGTCGAGTGGTATTTTCTAAATAAAAAAGCGGTGACCCTTAGAAGACTGGAATCAGACACACTCTTATATGTATAGGAAAAACTATTCTTCAAAATTCCTCAAATGCCGGCCCTCTATGGGGTAAAGGACGTCGAGATCATTGCTAAGTTCAGCAACGTCATCGGGTTATTCTCATGCATTTCTATTCAACTGCAGGCGAGTTAATTTTATTCGTATTTGCACGGAATATCTACATACGCGTAGGCATATATAATACCACACCGTACGTATAACCTGCTCCACTCGTTCGCGGTGTAATTTCGTTTACCGCTCACTACAGCTCGTTGTCAACCTTATCTGTTCACGCGTGTTTTAGAAATGATTTACGAAGGTGCTAAATAAACAGTTAGATTTACTTAAGAATCCACTATGTAGTTTAATTACGTCTGCAAACTGAGTCAACCACCGGTGACAAACTATACGCTAGACTTATGTACTATACTGGACGTATTGTCAGATTATTTGACGGAAAGCGTTGTACATCGGTCAAAAGATAATTAAGGACGTACGATCAACGAGAAATAAAAAGAAGATGGATTCGCAAAATACCCGAGTGAAGGTTTTTTTTTTTTTTTTTTCTAATCGGTGCTGATATTTTAAAGTTTTATAACCCACGTACACAGCGTACCCTGTACCACAGCGTCCGGGTGCGATGGTATTTAATTTCAGCTGCCAGGTTCTATTTTACGTATAAAGCTAAGAAAAGATTGTTCTAAAATTAACGACAAAGCAAAATGTTCGGTGAACGCTACCGGGTTGCTGCAGACACATTTTTTCTTTCCGGCAGCAGCTCACAGATCTACAACTTCGTGCTTTGAATTCGCCAATCCTCCAACTGAGAAAAATTCTAATGTACCATTTTCTTTCTCGTTGTATTTTCTTCTCCGCCACTTCACGTCGCATACAAACTTTGCTCGACTTTGCTCTCACGATGATTTCTTCCCTCTATATTCTCCAGTTGAAAATTGAAAAAAAAACAAAAATCTAATTATGACGAAGCATTACATTTGGCACTGCATAGTTAGACGTACACATGTACGTATCACGCGACATCACATGTGGACATATGAAATAATAATTTGCACAATTATCATAGGTTTTTTTTTTCCATTCCTTTTTCCTTACGCTTTTTACGTACCCGTCATTACACTATTCGTATGGGTGTATATATACAGTGTCACAAAATTAACTTCATTTGCAACGGGGGTCGGTCCGAACGGCTTAGCGACAACAAACATGCGACAGCAGCTGCCGCCAACCGACGATATTTGGTGAGCTGGGCGAAGAACGTAGCGGCCCGAGGTTCTGCTTAATTTAAAAACTTCCTTTCTTCTTTTTTACTTTTCGAACATCTTCTTTTTTCTCTCGTTTCTTCCGTCGAACTTTGAGCTATCTCTACCTCTCTTCTGCCACGTATCTTGTAATGAAATGTATAATAAAGCTTGCGCGAGATTTCGAAGCCAATGTGGACAACAGCTAGAACGGTGTACGATGTACTTGAAATAGATGAACTTGTAGAAATGATTTTCTTTTGGATCTCTTTGGTTTTTTTTTCAACTATACTTGGATGTATAAGTTTATCATTTTTCGACGCCCACATCTACATGCTGCGTCGTAGCTATTCGAGTTGTTCTCTCTAATCAGTCCGATCTGCACTTCCGCACTTTCAGCCCGGCAGTTCAGTATGAAGCCAATTATTGGCGTGAGAATTGTAGCCCCCTGACCGGAATTCGATCTAGCGATTAGTCTGCGGTGTGTAGGTTATTGATATAATATAGGTGTACGTTCGCGTGTGTGGGGAAACCTAGCTGGAAATATACATTCGAAAAGAAAATTAACTGAGAAACCGAAGCGTTTTCACGTTCGATATTCACATCTGTATACGAGGGTTATTTTTTCGGAAGAATGGAAAATAAAAGTTTAGTCAAGTCTCGAGTTATTTTCCATGTATGTAGATCGCGAGGTATCGAAATAAAATTCATTCTCCAAAGAGTACGCGCGCGTATCGGTTGAGGGGAATTAAAATAATGACAATGATGACGATATCGACGGTGGAGATAAGAAGTAAAAAAATTAATACGAATAATAATAACGATTACGTATGTATTGATATTCCTCTCCACGCTCTTATAGGTGTACGTAGTACATAGTTATGCACGCCGTATAGTTACCAACTCGTAAAGCTGTACGACCTTCTTTCACATATTATTATTTCAACTTACCGACGTGCAAGTAAGAAGCCAAACGACCGTGCAACTAGAAGTGTCACGACGCGCTTCGATCAGAAGTAAAAAAAAAAAATAAAAATAAATAGGAGAGAAAAAAATTTCAAGAAGTTATACGTAACATCAATAACGTTCGTATGCCTGCCTATGTATTCGTTGATATGGTGGCACTCGTGATGAAAAAAGGCAACAAAAAATCTCATGAAACTGTTTTTTTGTCTCGATCAACGTTATAGCTGCATGTACGTTCGACGAATGCTCTTTCATGTATCTATAAATTTCAATTGACAATCCGAAACCTGTTGGTACGAAGTCAAAAAAAAAAAAAAAAAAAAAGTCACACGCCGAGTGAGACAGACAAAGCGTGTGTGCCATTAATTACCAGGTATTTTTTTTTTTATTCTTAAATTTCGGCATGTGGCTGCAAAAAAAATAGAAGACTCGTAATAGTGCGGTATAAATTATTCTGCCGAGTTGTTGGAATTATGTCCAAAACTCGGAGAGAATTAGTGTTGGCGATTTTTGAAAGGTGGTGTATAAGCGTACGTATGTAAGTACACACGATATACCTGACTATGTATGCATAGCATAATTTGAAACGAGCTGCTGCGTGAAGCAGTTTTGCTATATAAATTTCAAATATTGACGTAGCTGCCGTTTTTATATTATACGCGCGATGTATTTTATCCGCATAACCCGAATGTTATATGTTCAGGGGAATACTTCGAATCGATCATCCTTGTAAAAAGCAGAATGAAAAAAATTCAATAAACTCTTTATCGATATCATTGATATCCACATATTAAGGGAAGAAGAGAATTGAGAAAAGAATTTTCTGCCACACGATACATACAATCACGGGTAGTCTGTGATGATTTCTTCGTTTTTCATTTCTTCCCACAATCTTTCCCATTTTTTCTGAAATTTCTTTATAAGTCATCGTCAGATTATGTAGATATAAAAAAATCTGGGGAATTTCTCCACGGAGTTACATTATATCTCTACACGTACACGGTGTACTGTTATGTAAAAATGATTTATAATTAAAACCAATTAAGAGAAAAAGGAAAAAAAAACTAAAAAACGAAAGTAAAAAGATCCTTGGGTGGGTTAATTATATCGCGAAAGGATGCGAATTTATGGTAAATATATCGTATATTGGCAGTTGTGAAAGCAGGTAATCAACTCTACGGTTGAAAAGTGTAGTATGTATACGCACATGTTATGTAGTTACGTGTATATAATACCTCATTATATAAAAGTGAACACCTTTTCTTACACGTTGCACTTGCACCAGGATCAGATTATATCGTTGCGATCTAGTCTCGGAACGGACACTTGCCGCGTGCAACGCTGCAAGTTCGGGTTGGGCAGCCGCGCGTTGCCGGTCTGTATCGACGTTAATTAGTTTTCAATAATTTATTTATCGCTCATTGATTACTCTGCCTTTTTTCGAAACCGCGAACGGGGACGAATGATCGAAGAATTAGATACTATTCATTCGCGATCTCCAAACGCTCGGCATTCGTAGAAAGTTGATCAAAAAATTGGAAATCCTTTGAAAATTACGATTACAGTTCGCAGATTTGCTGCTGACGTTTCAAAGTGGAAAAGCGATTTCTCGAGGGTTTGAGCCAATACGAAAGGACCGACGAACGAAAAAGGAAATCCACAGCGCGGATGAACTGAAAATTATGAAAACTTTCATCGGTTCCCGAATTTAGTTTTTTTAAACCTACTTTTTTTACGATATCCAACATGCGCTCCGCGATACATACTCGAGTTCAGCAGAGACATGAGAAATTCCAACGCGAGTGTATAATAATATAATAATATGAATATATTACATACGTATGTATGCATATATTTTCTTCATTTTTTTTTTTCTTTTTTTTTTTGTAATGTACGATGAAAAATGTGCATGAGAAATAGAAGTTTACGTGAGAAGAACACAAGAAGCTTCAACTTCTTTTGCTAGATGCGGTGCAGTCTTTATACGGAGAGTACATACACCTATAATAAGCTCATGACGGGACGTATATATGCATATACAGATGTAGGTATATACGTTATATTGTACATAAATAATACATAGGAATGTCCACAGTATGCAGTTAGTCGTCTCCTTTTATACGATGAGAAGTATAATGCAGGGTATTATAATATCCTTAATTTTTCACTCACTCTTTCCCGATACGTATGTATAGCACCGCGAGTACGGGTAGATTATACATACGTATGTACACGTGGAGCGTTACACACGTGAACATGCATCGGTATCATATGTATAGAAATGTCAAAGTATTTGGTTAGTTAGGTAGCTGGTTATGCAGGTTTATGAGAATATAAATGGAATTAAAGGACTCCGGTGACTCTTCCTCGTCGTTATAACAGAGCGTGTACAATTAAGCCACATTGTCCGTTAATATACGGTATGTATGTGGCTTATGGTACGTACATGCACGTGTCAAATAAAGAGAAAAAGAAAGAAGACAAAAAAAGGAGGAATAAAATGAAATAAAATAAAATAAAAGTGATCCGTACAGCGAAGGAGAGAGTTTCGGTTTTTGTACCACCGTCAGTTCCCTCCCCCTCATATTCCCTCCTCGCCACCACGTCATCATATCTCCTATGTACGGAAGGCTATGTGCTCTCTCTCGCTCTCTCTTTCTTTCATTAACATATATACGCATAGATGTACATACATACGTATATATGTATATAGATACACTCATGGATACAGACCCAGGGGAAACACGTGTGGGCCACATGCGCACAAACTCCGGGGGTCTGCCACCCCCTGCCGGTGAAAAGAGCAGCAGCAGCCTTAGTTTCGTCGTCCACCGAGTACATTAGTCCGTGCAGTAGGTGTATATGTGTCTACACTCATATACCATTCTCTTTCACAAGATTCTCATGTATTGTGTCTAAGTTGTAACTCTGAAACACCGATGGATGAGCCTACGTATATATTATATGATATTCCCTCAACCGAAGCTGGTACAAAACCTTACGACTACACCGTGTAACTAGTAAGGCCTCCCCTTCAATCACTGCCAATTTGATTACTCCTTTTTTTTTTCTCTCTCTCTCTTTTAGGGGCAGGGGGCGAGGGTGGGTCCACTCAATGGGTGGGTACGGTAACGATCTTCGGTAAACGGAGAGGGTCATTTGAAAAAATGATGAAACGTTCAATTTTTACGGAAATTGACCGCTATTTTTAGAAATAATTGTATTTGCTCGTCGTGATACCATTTTGTCGGAAACTTTATCTCTTGTTTGGAAATGAAAATATATATATATGTTCCGGGCTTCTACTTTAGATTGTTGAACTTCAGACTGGAAGTCAATTCTGGCGTCTGGCTAATGAGAAAGGAATCCTTATTGCAACGGTCTGGCCGATGGGAAAAAATAAAAAAAAAATATAAATATAGTTAGGAGACCGCTCGGTGTCCGAAAATTCTTTTTCTCGTACATAGCATCGCGTGAAAATCAGATCTCTCGTCGCAACTTTCTCATTTATGGTTTTTGTTTTTGTTTTTTTTTTTTCTAAAATTCTGTACAGCCAATCGATCCACATCTGGGCCAAGTCGTAAGAAATGAAGCTGAAAGTACGTGCACGTAGAATCACGCAGAAAATAGGGCTCGGAAAATATCCAGCTTTATTATAAAATATATTCTCTCATCAAGTCCATGGCGGAACAGTGTTTGCGTAGGAGTATCGGATGGGTTGTGCCCGACGCCCCCGCGCGACATATTTTACAAGTCACGGAAGGCGACTGGACACAACCATCACGGTACAGACTTTACTATGTATAATATACCCACAATAACGTTGATCTACTCGATCGCGCGGCCGCAAGAAATCGCAAGACTATTTTTAAAGTCAACGTATAGATATTACAACGTTCAGAACCACCTCGATCGATACGTGTAAACTAACGTTATAACTACAATCTAGAAATACATACATTTTTATATCCATGTACTATTGATCGATTAATTCAATTCAAACAATTATCATGATTTCAAGTATTTCGATTTTCTTCTTTTTTAATTTATTGTCATCAATTTTATCGACGAAAATTTTCCTACGAGCGAAGGTCGCGTGTATATTTATATGGGTCGTTCCCGCTCAAATTCGTCCATGTCCAGGCCTGACTCTGGCCATTTTTGCTTCTGCAGCCGAAACAGCTTCGTCTATCTGCGTTCGGAGAGTGTAAGAAAAAAGATGATTCAACCGAAATGAAAATATACCGAGAGCCCAGTCGAATTTACGTGGAATTCCCCATATATACGTTGATCGGAGTTCGATAATAAATAGTTCGTTCGTGCGATAAATAGAGCGACGAAGTTATATTATAGATTTAGCACGTTTCACATAGCGGCTACGGTGCAATGTGGCGCGTGCCTTACGATATTCGTTCAAAGTTGTCATGGTCGCGGCTGATTTCACCGGCTATACTTGTAACTTCCAACGTATAAAGATACGTGGCGTATACACAAATTATTCCACACAGCGTTGCAGATGGGCGTGAGGTTGTTGCAGTCCCGTTTAAAATAAACTACCTTATACATTTATTAGCATATCTCCATTCGAATTATGGAAGACTTTCCAACGTATGAAGTCGGTGTCAAACGTGTCAAAGTTAGAAGCCTCCGGATCGTAACTATACTATTGGTATTCGAAAAAATAATTATAACAACTGCGATATAAACTCGTCCGATGTGTTTTTGATCCAAAGAAATAAAGCTCAAAATTCTTCATTCGATACCGATGATTTTTAGAAGATTTTCATCTTGTGCGTACAGTTTTCGAGCGTGTATAACTCGGTAAGCAAAACATTCGATATTCGGTATACGTGATCAATATTAGAACGCTACAGTTACCTATGTATAATATGTATAGCTGTTACATGACCCCAGATTTACAACGCGTATTGGAAAGTTCACATTCTTTATACGAGTAGCTCGCTTCATAATGCCAGAAGTCACGGGCTCTTGAGAAATCTATCTACTCGAGACAACGACTCGACTAGTTAGACCGTTGCGTCGTCTGACCCCAGACCGCAGGGTTTCAAGGGGAGACAATAATCGAACGTAATGTATATAATATAAATAAAGGAAAATATCCTCGCACGATCTTACGGAAAGGAAAATGATAGTAATTAAATACATGTATACCGCCATAATTGTTGTTAGTTATAGAATAACATTTTATACACCGAATTTTGAAAAGGGCGAACAAGCGTATCAGCTCCGGAAATTCGTATACTGTACGCGCAGTGCAGCTGCTACGGTATAATAAGTTTCTTATTCTACCCTCTCTGCATCGGTTATTTTTTTTTTTTTTAAATATAAAAAAATTACTTTGCTTTAATATGATGCGTATGCATACATTCGTGTGGTGAACTTTTAAAACGCATAAAAGTAATTACTTAATTAAAGGGAGATGATTGCACGGCGCGAACGAGGGACTCTAATTTGATGAAATCGTACGTAATGCGATGATGACTGTTAAGCACCTGTAAATATTAATTAAAAATAGAGTGGGCGAGTTCTATTTTCCTGTGATTCGAAATTTTTATTCTGAATTACAGTAGGGAACTGCTGGCTCGATTTATTCAGCATTTGCCTTCGGAATACTTTCGGAGTAGCTGCTGACATGTTCAATGTTCATTTTACTTTTATTTTTTACCTTCTTCAGAGCCTATCGCTGATGAGATCTTGGCGAAATATCGCTTATCTATAGGTCGCAATATCAGATTAGATACTCCTATACCCATGGTACAGAAAGTCTCGACTATACCCGTAATCGTACGTACGCTATAAGTTCTTATGAATAATTTTGAATTTTCGTTGATAAAAAATTAGGAGATTTCCTTCCGTCCACGAAATTCCAATTTATGTCGGTACTCTTCCTTCAATTTTTTCTCATTCTATTCCACTTCCATTTTTTCGTCGTCTTCATTTTTTTGTTTAAACGATACACCATTGTGCCTCAAACCGTGCAACTCAAAAGCACGTTAAGGATATAATAAGCCGGAGCAGAAGAGTCTGCTGAGTTGTTTGACCAGCTGCCGACCGATTCCTTTTCAATATACATATATACGTATCTATACAAACATATGTGTATAGGTATACGATATACATACAATATGTTCTCGATGGTCGGAAGCTTCGACTTACGCGGGTAGACGATTTTATTCTTGATCAATTTTCACACCGGGTATAACAATTCAAGAATTACCGATCCAATGTTATTTCCATGTGTTACACCTAAAGGCCATTTACATATAATGAACCTGGACGTCCTGTCCTACCCACCTACTCAAATAAAATTGGAACGATCGGTACATACGTGTCTAGATGAATATGAATTTTTTCGCTTTCAATTACACGTGTGTATGAAAAATTCTCTGAAGCTGGTCTCGAGATAAGTGAAACAGCGCGAGAGTCCCCCTGATCCTAGCCGCACGCCAGACGCAATATTTTATTAACTCGCGGTCGACACTCGCGTTATAACCGTCGTTCGCTACTTCATGTATACGCACATATTATTATACGCTTCCTACGTATGTCCCATGTATGTATTCGTACAGTTATACTTTACAGTCAACGTTAAGGTAAGTAAGTATGTAAGCGAAAACCGAATGACACTGGTGGGGTATTTGATTAACAGATGTCGACGCATGTGCGGCTTTTACCACATTTATAACATACAGATGTATATCCGTGTACGGATATCATTGCATAGGTGTACGTGTGTACATACGCGAGTACGTACATACAGATACGATGCATGTGAATTGAAAATTTCACGTGAATAAAGTGTCGTTTTTCTAATATATAATTTTTTTTTTTTTTTTTTTCCATCTGTACGTAAACTTGGAGTAAGTTATATGTTCCAGCGGTATTTTGTAATATTTTATTATATTTAGGAATAATTTTTTGTCGCTTCACGAACCACCTTTCTTTTTATCCTGATAATCAATTCGTCGTCCGAGCCGCCCTCTTGCACCTTTTTCTCCCGTTACCAACACTCTTGGTATTGATATCCCGACGTTGGTTGGCTGGCTAGCGACATACCGGCTTCTAAATATAAGTGACACTTGTTTCAAGTAAATCAAGTCGCCCAAAGCGAGAGGAGATGGGAAGGAAAAAAAAACGAAAAAAATCGTCGAGAAAAATGAAGACACACACATTTGGGGAGGCTCTCTCTCGCATCTCGATAGTTTTCGTAATTGTCATTTGATCAACGATGATATTGTAACATTAATATGATCGTTTGAAACGATGCGACAGAAGAACGGCTTTTCTGTGTCCAACCAACTGTTGAGAATTTCGATATCTCACATCTCTGCTAAATTTGATTGGAATCGGCGAAATTTCCGCCGACAATTCACGTAGTGAGTGAGTGAAATAAAGAAGACGAAAAAAGCGGCAAGGTCTCCTTATGCGGCGTTCGATCGATCAAACAAGTGTTTGGTCATACCTACCCCGCGCGTTTAACCCGCCCGCAATACGTGTAACGAAAATAAAAGAGTTAGTCATTCTCCGCTGAATTTTTCAAGAGAAAACCAATAACCCTCTTTCCTCATCCAGATTTGGTGAGTGACATACATGCGTGTGTGTGGTGGGGAATGATTTCACGGGTGGAAGGCTCCTGGATCGAAGTCTCTCCGCTCGAACAACGCCATTTTGACTTTTATAATTAGAATATCGTGTTGGAGTACAAAACTTTCGAGGTCTAATAATAAACGAAACGAAGAGTGTAGTAGTTCGTTCGGACCAGGCATCATTTGTATATAGGTATACCTGCCTTGTACAACACGGAATTCTTCGCTATCCCAATATTATATTACAGAGAAATAGTACGTATCGTTGATACGTACGTACGTACGTACGTACTTCGTTCAATGGCCATTTTATGAATCGGTAAAGAGTAGAGAGCGTCACACTCACTTTTCCACTTCACTGGCCTCGCAATCTCGTCGGTACCATAACTTTTACCTAAAATAAGTAAATTTACATTCAACATTCTTCGCTTCGTGGTGAAATACTGAAATGAAACGTTGTGGCGAAGTCACTGATCCGTGAATTCCATTGGAACGCTAGTGTTGGATTGATAAAGCATAGAAGCTATTCAAGTTGTTTCGAGATCTGTTGGAAACCCGTATTTCATGTGGGTTTGAAAGAATTGCATAAAAATTCGATCATCTCCGATATCTTGCGACCTTTCTTTCTCCCTTTCGGTTTTCTACGTCTCCCCTCTTCTTCGGTTCTTTAGAAAAAAATAGTCCACTGCGACAGGAAATCATGGTGAAAATGTATACACAACATGTTTCATGATTCATACCACGCAAAATGAGAAGATGAAAGAGAAAAAAAAAAAGAAAAAAAAAAACAAAGTAGAAGACCACTGTACGCCTCGTTCTTTCTTATGCACGACGATCGCCCTTAGGGCTACACTGGTCTCCAATACCATGTATAAATAAAATACGTGCGGTTTTAGTCTTCCGACGGAGAAAAGAACGCCATCCACCCGACCGACAAACCAGCCGACCGGCCAGCCACCAATGAGACATCGTCTGCGCTGACTCTCAATTCTACAGCAATAAAGACCTGGTTATCACGAACGAAGTTACGGAGAAGCTGCTTTATAGTAGTGAAGTGCACAGTGCTGAGTTTCATCAGAAGGAGAAGAGTGTGTAACACGTAGGTACGTACGTACGTACGTACGTATGCGAAGAAATGTATACCTGTACGTATGTATGTATACATACGCGTGATATAGGTGGCATGCACATGTAGGTATCGCTACAGGATCGCCGAGGAGCGAGAGTCCTGCGATGGTACGAATCGGGAGTAGCTGTTGCCATGCAAGGCGAGGGAAGTTAGATTTCTCCCGTTGGTGGGTTGGCCAAGTGGCCACATGCGGACTTCGACTCTCGCACGTGCAAGCCAACCCGACGAACGAATCCGACTGGATAACTTGGACGCGGAGGGACCGCACACCGACCGCGCCCTAGACTCGCCGCGTTGTGTGGGTAATTGATTGAGCCGCACCCTCGAGGGTGTTAAACCTACCTTACAAACCTTACCGAGCCGTCGTCGTCGTCGTCGTCGTCGTCGTATATCGGAACCCCCTTACACAACCCCGGCGAAACGTTTCTATCGGTTAACGATTGTTTGGACAAAAATTAGAGGCAAACATCGGGGTTGTGGAAGACATAGTTTCGCTCTCCAGTTCACGAAACGGTCGTTCGACTGACGTGGATAACGAAAAACGCAGAGTCCCGTCGTCCGTTGCGCGCGAACGTGAAAAATGAAGAACGCAATCCACCGACTCCACCCTTCGAACTGTAGGAATGATATATTTTTCGCACACCCTGTATACGCGAGAAATAGCTGGTATAATACGTACCAGTATCATACATAGTTGCGTATCGGTGCCATTTATAACGCCGTAGGACATTGCTAACGTATTTGTACACATAGGTGTACACACGTTATAGGTGTACCCACACAGAGAAATCGACATCTACATACCTCCGTGTAACCTCTCCTACTTCCACCTCGTCCTCGTCTCTCGCTCGTTGCCAACTCTCTTCGTACGCGTTACGCTATGTACGTGTACACGTGTGTGTGTGTGTGTGTGTGTGTGTGTGTGGACACAAGCCACGTGCAAATGTACATAAATGCTGTAGGTATTGGAAGGAGAGAGAAACACCGACACACCTACGGATACCGGGTTGGATCGGACAGTCACGCTACATGGTGTGATAGTACCGCATTAAACAACCCCCTGGCCAGCGGTAGCAGCGGCAGCACAGTAACACCCCGAGTTCGCGTCAGCTACGAAGTTTGAGTCAAGGTGGATAGGTATAACCGCATATACATATACCCGCTACTCCGAGATCTTTCGAGATAGAGGCCATCCGATGCCCGTAACTAAATATAACGAGTCTACTGTATACTGACCCGGGTATATGACTCTTCGCGTTAATTAGTTCCCCTTCGACGAGTCTCTCAGGGTTGTTGGCGAAATTTTATGTGTATACAACGATTCGTCTTTTTTCTTACCTCGTGTTCCTGCAATTGCTAATTCCTTTACATTATATACCCACCTGTACGGTGTAGTCCTTGAAATTTCGCATGTAACATACACACGCAGCCGAGAGAGTCGATGTATGTTAGTTTATAGCCGCAGCGGGTTCGCTGTAAGAATTCGTTTTCTTTGTAAATTAGAGTTTAATTTAACATCGAGGGCTGAGAATCGGAAAGGCGTAACCTCCGGGAAAAGTAGAATCATTGGAGTGACGAGGGATGCTCCGAAAAAGTGAACGAAATTCCAATCGAACTTCCTTAGAAGGTTTGCCCAATTTTTATTTCGTCGATTCGTTCTTCCGGCGATATCTTTGGCGGAGAGCTTCGGTTTTCGAAAATACCGACCAACTACCGATTACACCCGCGACAACGACATTCCCTTCAAAAAATACATCCCACCTGAACCGACGTAATTTTCATCGCGCGTGTTTCCTTTCTTTTTCGTTTCGATCGTTTTTTCTTCAGCTAACACCCTTGCGGTTTTCACGTCTCTACACATTTCTTTGTAGAAAGAGAAATAGGCGAGTGTTCACGGTATATCAGGGGGTGTGTATCGAGGGTCGACTCTGCATGGCGTATCCACGATTTCCGTTCTGGCTGTTTTTCAGATTCGTAAGACATTCGGATACACCTATACGAATAGGTATTTATTCCGAGTTCATAGGACTTCGGGTCAACATACAAACACGTACGTGTGTATACCTCGGAGTCTTCTATAAATCTACGTGTTTACTACTGCGAACGTGGGGTTAGAGCATAAAATGATTCTATCGGAGGTCGTAGGGGTCGTCGGGCTCCTTCCCTATCACAAGCTTATCCAACGACTTTTCTTTTCTATTCTCGAGTATACGTGTGTGTACGTTCTTGTAGGTATACAGAATATCGGTGAAATACAAGTTTGGAATTCTACGCTGGTTAATACGTGTGTGTGTGTGCGTGTGTATACGTATAATATATTCGAAGATAATTATCGATGCTAAACAAAAGTCTAGAGCTTTATTATTAGTATACCTTATATACGTTATATATTCTTGATATCTGGCCCTCGAAATCTGACTAAATATCGCCTAGCTATATTCGTTTTGACATTATAATATGAAAACTTGAAACGTAGGGAACTGTGAATTATTTATCGCCGGTTTTACAATCGATGGGAAAGAAAAAAAATTTCGAGTCCTTTCCCGACCCTCTTTTTTGTCGCAATGGTTATCCTAAGTCACAGTTGTAACGGAGTTCGTTATTTTCCAGAATATATAAATAACGATCCTTGGGGACGAAGATAAACGAATGTTATACGACGAGAATGTTCGCCTCCATATGTTATCCCCCGAGGAGCAAAGTCTCAGGTCAAAGGTTCGTTACCGAAGCTGATTTCGAACTTATCGCGTAAACTGTAGATTTCCGCGGGCACTGCAGATAATAACACGTTATATTATATTGCGGAGTTTCTCTTTCGAAACTCGAGAAGAAGTGAAATAATGGAAATATGGGCTGGAGTTTCTGCATAATCAGAAACTTCTTGAGCTGTAATCTTAATATTGTATGAAACTAGGCCATTTTTAAAAGATAAGTAAAAGCCGAACGCGTTAACGACGAAAATCGAGAAGATAAGGTCTCTATTTTGTTTTCAAAGAATCAAACGAACCTTCATCCGCTGCCGAGAAATATGCGAGCTTTTGAAAGAACGGTTATCGAATTATTTTTCTCATTTTCGTCCGTTTCTACTTTCAAACTTCAAACACCGTTTCTACGGCTTGCGTTTTCGCCACCCTGTACGTGGCGAGCCCGCGAAAATAGAATAATTGCGCAGCATGTGAAGTATAGAATTGTTTGTGCACTTGTCACTTTGAGCCAATTTTACGAACGAGGTATGTATGACGTTATTATTTTATATTGCTCGTGAATGATGAGAAAGAGAGAGGACAAAATGAATAATAGAATGCTAGAAATTACATTATAGCCTTTGATGCGGTATCATAGTGGTGTTTTCTATGTGCCCGTATGACTATGAATATTTCCCGTATATCCATAACGGAGATTGCATCTTCAGACGTTACACGTGTATTATACCGAGGTTATATGGCCTATCGGTGGTTACGAGGAGGGAAAAAGCGAGAAAAAAAGTCGTAAAAAAATTAAAGAGAAAAAATAAAATAACGAAACGAGACTTGGTTCGCTGAGCTGTCATTAAAAAGAAAAGAAAAAAAAAAGAAAAAAAAATACTTATATTTAAAGAAATAAAGTTTCACGGTCGAAGACTTGCAGAGGGAAGTTCACAATTGTGCGGTATCATACGGAGGACTCTAAACCAACAGTTGTGTTGGTCCCTGTCTCCTGCAGTATGCCGTGTATATGTACATACAGCAGATAGCGATTTTACGATAAGCGAAATGACCGCGCGGAAACCGATGGAAGAAGTGAAAAGTGCATGAGGAACGTTAGGGGCAAGAAGAAGACATAAAACGGCCGCATAGTTATGTTTGTCCAGAGTGTTTCGAGAACGGATATGGGTGATCTGCGGATAGATTCCACCTATTTAAATACCTCCACGCTATAGGTAGGTATATCTACACGGACAGATACAGCACAACCCCGCATTTTGCAGCGGATTAGACCAAAACTCGTTTTCAAAAACTCCATCCGGATATTGGTTATTTTTATCTGATTGTTCAGACCTTCGGAAATTCCATCCCCTATCATTCGCATTGCATTTTTTAAGGTAAAAAACACGAGGCGAATAAATGCCGATCGTTGAAATCGCTGCATACATATTCATCTCTCCGAGGGAAATTTTTTCCTTGCAGCGAAGTAAAGTGGCAAATATAAATCAACTGAAATCAACCGCTGTTATACGCGCTATGAACTAGTATATATACTATAAAACTTTCACTACATTTATTTTCACGCCTATACAGAACCGGCGCCCATCAACTACTATTACAGCCACCTATCTACCTACTTTATATACCTGCCTATACCCATCCGGCACTCCCACAGGTCGCATGTCTTTTTTATCTCTGTTTTTTTCTTTTTTTTTTTTGTTCTTTATTTCTCGTTTTTTGTTTCACAAGGACCGCATCCTTGGTCTGACACATATTTTGGTAATAATGAGATATTTATGCGTTTCTTCTAGAATATGACGGTAGTTGGTAGTTTAAATTATAGATATTGACTATTTCAGGAACAGCTCAGCATGAAGTCGGCTATTTATCGGTGTGGTTGTGCGATGATATATTCAATATCGATTTCTATTGTATATGATATATTTTTCGAAACTATATATAGCTTCCGCAGAAACTAGTAAAGTTTCTCGATACAGTTACACTTCCTCATTCGGTCTGCGCCATTTTATCCATTATACTGTCATATAACGAAATGATTCATGATCATTTCACAATATGCAGGACACAGCTACAGATTCCAGGATACTGTTGAACGGAATGTAAATCCGAACAGCTCCGGAGCATCGAGAAAAAGATCGCGGTTCTCTGTAGTCGAGAAAATAAAAGTAGACAAGTTCAAAAAATAAATATATACAAGAGAACAGAAAAAAAAAAAAAAGACAATTGAATCAGACTCCTATAAAACGTCGCCGGTGTGACGTGAGGTCAGGGGGCGCATTTCGTGTGCAAGATGACATCAGATCCTGCATCTAAACAAGAAGAAATAGAATGAAAATAAATCTGGAATATGTAGTGGTGGTGGATACATTGTGCAGCAGTACAGCTCACAAAGTTATCTCGATCTTTCGACTCTTGGTGATCGATACGTCGCGTCTGGACGCCGTTGGTGATTTTGAAAGGATCTGGTCTTGTTTGTCACATATGATTATCGTGCACGGTGAACGATTTTTCCCAAGTTTCGAGAGACTTTAACGCCTACGGGACATGGTGAAAAGATCTAGTCACTCATCTGTGTCTTTTTTTTGTTTTTTTTTTTTCTCTTTAAACTAAAAATCGAATTCCGAAAGTCGAGGAGTCCTCGAAGATCCTTTGAACTTTTCACCATTAGCTGCATGAATTGATTTCCCAACTCAAAAATGACGAAAATGTAAATCGAAGACGGAATGTAAGAAAATCAAATATCATAAATTATTGGGGTAGAATGTAATGTCTCGTAGCGTGGAAGGCGAGGTGAAACGGACGTTATTAAGAAGTTGTTGGCTGTAAGCTGCAGCCGGGGCAGTCCGTGGGTTCATCACGTCAAGAGTGTGCACAGTGGCGGGTTGGGTGCAGTTGCATCGTGTCTCGTACTTTTTGTCACGATTCTAATGCCGCATGCACTCGAGAAGCCGATGGAGCCGTAGCCCTCGTCTTTCATCGAATCAGCCCGCTTCGTAGCTTTTACGACTCTCATTTATAACCGGAGCGGGCGAAAGACTGACTCGTGGTATTATATAGGTCCTGCGAAGAACGAACTTGAGACTTACATAAAAACGGAGTCTTCCTTCGATCCGATGCCCATCTCTGAGCCATATTCTTCTCCCCGAACAAACGCACCCTGTACAAAAGTTGATTTCGAATCATTGAATTCGACGTTTGTTCGGTTGAAAATGAAAATGAAAAAAAAAATTCGATAAGATTAATTAAATCGATGATTCGGTTTAGGAAATTCACCGAAATGGATTCTTCTGGTATCTTCGAACTCCATGATTTCGGACTAATGATATACCGAATTTCTCTACTATACATATATATACTGCACATGAATAAGAGAAATGAAATAAAATAAAATGAAATAATAAAAAATGTCACAGTCGTTTATACCGCCGGTGAATTCGTGTGTCGTGTAGTTGTCACGCGTGATTCGTATAGGAAAGAACGTCGCGTCGTGTTTTCTACCAATAGGAAGTGCCCTAGGGGAAGGTCGGATTCATGCAAGTCAAACTAAAAATAAATTAACATTCCAGTAAGATAAAATCAGGTTTCCCATAGGAGCCGCAGCGGAGCTCGGTAAAACCAATGAAGAGAGAAGGAAGCGCCACTGACTCGGTTAGAGTGGCCGATACGATGGCCGTTCGGGCGACCAAAGTCGAAGAACAGCAACAGCGGCAACAGCAGCGCCGTGTAAGTGGCAGCTAATTAGCATTGCATTTATGGAAAATCAACCTCTACGGACCAATATCCCGCAGCGAGATAATACTTTCGAATTTGGATAGCCGTTTGTACCTCTTCCATACTGTCCCCGCTGAACTGTAAACGTTGTTACCAAGATTTATGATAAGATATTTTCACGAGGGACCTTTTTTTGTTTATTCACTCGCCCGGCCGCCGAGATTAGCTGTTCCAGCTATAGATATACGGTTGCATTCTAGATGGATAGTATGCAGCGGTTATACATATCTAGGAATATATACAGGCCTTAGACAACGGACCGTTTGTTCACTGATGTCGAAAAACTGGAAAATGGGATACGAAAACCACAGCTCGGTAGGAGAAAAAAAAAAAAAAAAAAAAAATTAAAATTACAAAACCTAAACGAAGAAAGAAGACAAAAAGCGAAGAATTCCGTTCAAACGATCTCTTCGACGCAATCTCCAAACGCGTAAGAAAACCACACAGGTTACGAGAAACGAATTTTCCACAGGATATACTTGAAAAGATTACCGAAAACATGAGATAAACCTACAATTTTTTTATCATCTCATTTTTTCAAGTATTTTACAGAAATTTTTATGTCTGAGATCAATCCACAGTAGGTATTCGATGCTAATAAAGACTTCGCCTGAGAAAAGTGAGGAGTCGGTCACCGAATCGTATTTTTATCCTAACTTTTTTTTCCGTTTTTCTTTTTTTTCTCTTAATGAGTTCGTTCTCGAGCTTTTTTCAAAAGTAAGTAAGTCGGACGAAGACTGCATCGCGAAGAGTAAAGACTACAGCGCGTTCTTTGTTCCTTCGGGATAAATTTAGCGCTAGTAGTTGTCATGAAGCTATATGCATGTATATGTACGGATGCGTGAGCACATGACTAACCAAACTCAACCAGCAAAAATAGTACGGTCAAAAGAAACGGTAAAAAAGAATGCGTCAATTTATAAGATTCACGTAGCGCAGGACGAATAAAATATTTACACGCAATTGTTGACGTTGAGTTAATTTCGAACACAATTGATCGAAGGCGAATCTTTCGATTCGTTGATTGCAAGTTTTTACAAAAATTAGACCATCGTTCAATATGGTAAACGAAGAACCTTGCGCGTATACAGGGGGCATGACGAAACATACGCGAATGACGAGGACGAGCCTTGCAAGTTTCACGATTGAACAGAGTGTCGGTCTTTATCCAATCAGTTCAATGCCTGCCCGCGTTCTCTCCAATTTGCTGATTATTTATAATCTGCCACGGACCCAGTTAGCCTCACGAGTCACTGTCACCGAAACGCAAACGAACCATGGGGCTTTTTCTCTTCAAACTTCGTCTTGCTTTTTTACTTTTCTTCTCTCTTATTTTTGATAGCTTTGCAGTATGGGTACGATTTTTCATTAGCATAGCGTAGAAAGTTTCGAATGCGCAATATACTTGCAGCGTTTATCGAGATAAAAAAAAAGTAAAATAAAATTAGAAGTCATTTTTCGGGAATAAATTCCGTGCGTGCGTGTGTGCGAAAATTATTGAGCGATTAAGTGAGTACGCATTCAGATTGTTTAACATATATTTGAATCGGGCGTTTTTGTATTTCAGACATTGTTGGCATGATCACGAAGTGCGAACCGGTTTAGAGTGGTTCCTTGCTATTGGGTTGAGTTCATCGACCTTCCGACCGAATTCTTCCGATTCTATACAAAGTTCCGAAATCATTGGCCGCCCATTTCCGGTTCTAATCAACTTCGATATCAGCTACTTCTCTCGGAACTCTCGTAATAACATACTCTACACAACGTGAGCTATCGTACGTACGTTCTTATGGTATACGTACACCTCGACTCGTTCCTTCTATTTTACCTGCAGCTCTAATCAATCATCAGATCTCGGTCAAAAACGACCGGCGTGGAATCTCGTTTATTTCCTCTATGGAGTATAGTATCCCTCTTTTTTCGTTTTAGTTTTCGGAATTCATTCCATAAATACTTCAAGATCTAGTGTAATGTGATTCAAATAAATAACAAAGAAAATGGATGAATCGGTGTACTGCATATATGCGGTAATATGTTGGTTGATTTTATCTCTCAAGTTTGTAACACGATCCTTTGGAAAATCCTCGGAGATATGATACAGAAAATTTCGAAAGAACACCAAAACGAACGACTGATAACGTATACGTAACCAAAACTGCCAAACAGTTGTAAAATAGCACGATGGATCGGGATCTTACGGTGGTGCCGTCGGAGGTGTTACTTCGGTTCTTGGGTTCCCGATCGGCGTATGATATCGCATCATCATTATCATCATCATCATCATCATCATCGTCGTCGTGATCGTGATCGTGATCGTGTGGTGTACCTTGTACGAGTATATTCCGTATGAATCCACGTACACGCATCGAGGGAGGGAATGAGGATGAGGATGAGGACGAGGACGAGGATGAGGACGGGTATGTCCTGCAACGGAGTCGAGAGGTAAAGGGCTGACCAACCGGTCTCCTCCGACGATCGTTCGGTTTGCGGCTACAGCTTGGCTTAGTCAGTCAATGAACTCTGCAGCAGCCCCACGTGACACTGACCCCTCTGCAGCGGCAGTTTACCACCAGGATAAACGTCCCGGTATGTATATATGATGAAATTCTCGATTATTAATATAACGTAGCGGGATAAATACCTGCAATGTGCGTGTATATTGTGTTCTGTGTGTATAGATACGTCGTTCTCGCGCCCGCGAAAGAGCGATTGAAGCCGTCGCGTATCGTACGCGCTGCGGAGCAACGCACACGCTGCGGATGGGGCTCTCTCTCCACTTTGATCGGTTATCGACGCCATCTTAACGACCCGAACACCGAAGAAATAATTGCTTGAATAATAGCCCACATCTGCAACATAAAGTAATATGCGATTTTTAAATCGCCCGTATATAATTACCTGAAAATTTTTCAATCGATAACCATCGCATATGTTCCGTATCATTTTGCCGAGCATTGACTGATTGTGAGTGATTTTCATTTTCCAGAAGCCAAATATCGTCGGGACTAATTTTTCGAGTTTTTCACATTCGACGGTGGGAGAATGACGAATGAATGAAATTCGGAAAATGAGGCTCAAAAATTTTGTTCGTTCTGGCTAATTTGGATGGAAATTTTTTTTTGTTTTGTACAGGATTTCAAGGATCATCATCATTGTTGTTATCATTATAATCGGGTTTCTCGATTATCCACGGTGATTTCGTCTGGGAGGATCGAGAAGCGGTTCTAACACGTTGTCCCCACTTTATTTTTAAGTCGCGCTGCACGCTGCAGAAGGATGCGCGAATGAATTTTCTTCTCTTTCTTGCAGTACATATACGTAGCATATATTATACATACGTTTACCAACATCCAGTTAGGATATAGTTTCGCAGCATCATCTTCATTAAACAAGTTTTCGGTTTTTTATTTTCCGTAACACATACAGCGCGTTTGAACACTCGACTCTATCGGCGTGTATGAGGTAAAATATCAAAAGGTATGTGCCTCTACATGCGGAAATCTACGCGCTCAAGGCAATAAATTATATTAATTGAAAGGATAAATGATGCGCAATTATACATAACGTGAACGGCATCGATATTGCGGATTCGGATTCTTGAGTTAAAAACAGATGAGAAAACCTTAAAGAATGAAGAGTCGATCTTCGGCCCCAAAATCGTAAAAAAACAAAGCTATGCGCCTCGAGATTATTGCGATTTTGAGGCCAAAAATTAGAATTTTCTTTTTGGCTGAGACGAAAATATAAATTTTCTACTCCCAGCTTTTTGGCATCCAGTTTTCTTGAATTTCTCAAATCTACAGTTGTATCCCTACTATTTCACACGTTCGAAAGCGAATCGTATGGCTGTTTTATTAGACAGACCTTCGTCGGTAATTTATATCCGATCGTATGATATCAAGTTACATGGTATAGGGTTGTCAAAATTGATCCTGTTTGTCAAAATCGACCCTCAAATCAAATATAATGAACAATACCCCGCCATAATCGGTTCACCGTATAAAGCCAACGATACGTTAATTATTTAAGCAGCTTATCGGGACCAAATAGGTTTTCATATTCCGTAGCCATAGGTATAGATATCCAGTATCCGGTGGTATCCAGTCCATTATAGAACTGCAGACGACGCGACAAAAAAATACAGACACGGTGCGGT
The DNA here is from genome assembly GCF_917208135.1 of Athalia rosae. Taxonomy (NCBI): domain Eukaryota; kingdom Metazoa; phylum Arthropoda; class Insecta; order Hymenoptera; family Athaliidae; genus Athalia; species Athalia rosae. The sequence goes on from NC_064026.1 coordinate 10,604,207, forward strand.
GGCGGTCTGCCGGTGCTCTGTACCCTCAACACTTCTAAGGATTGACGAAATTTTTCATATTGTATATATATATTCTCGTTGAAAATTTTCATGAAGTTAGTACCCTCAATATCGAGAAAATCTCTAAGGAGGGTACCCCTGCCAACCACTGGAACTACTCTCATCGTTCATCGAGAATTGTAGAACGACCGTTTGAAAGGAAACCAGAATAATAAAAACGTTCTATCATTTGCTAACCATAGCGAGTATTGCGTTGGAGGGCTTGCAAATCAAACTTGGGTATATTAAACTTACTCATATATATCGAAAAATCTGATTTCCACCAGTTATATGCCTGTACACGTGTACGTATTGTACATAGTCACAAGAAGTGCGAAGGGTAAGAAATAATCGAATGGCAAATCTGTACAGCTATATGTATCGTACGCGGTATATGTATATAGCACCTTATATTGTTCATACGGTTATATACTGTGAGAAGGGCTAAAGTGGGGCACACGCAACCATCGCCTCAACCGTCGAGCTCTTATCAGGTGCGCGCCGGACTCGAAGCTAGATTCTAACCACCAATCAACTCCTCGTGCTCAAGAAATACCCCATTCTTTTTATCGCCTAATTCGCATGTATAATGAGGAAGGTCAAAAGCCAGAGATATATAGTTTGTTACACGTAATAGAATGAAGCTTATACGAAAACGGCTGGAACCTCAGGCATTCTTGCTCACGATTGACGATCGAGAATCTACTGATATCTCGATGAGCGAAAACGATTTGAAAATTTGAAATTCAGGGTGAACCGATGCCGAAATGGCGAGCTGATTGAACATCAGCTCTTCCTATATTGTCCGGTATAATCCGAGGAAACTCAACTTGTACGAGTTGAATGTGTGAAAACAATAATGGGAACAAAATGATGACGATAATTATGGTCATGGTTTGAGTGACTGGTATACCTGTTACCATCCCCGAAAAACTATGGACACCATAGACTGGCTAGACACGCAACGCGCGTGGTCCTATATAATTATTTTCATAAAATAGATTACCTCTAATTGCGAGGTCGTATAGATATTTGTTACAATTTCATGGTGCCCCTTTACTCGAAATGTAGCGCAACCTGTGGACTGCACGGTGGTGTACCGGTGAACGGATCAACTATACGTATCATGAAACTTTGCCAAAAAAGAAAAATCGTGCCTCGATTATATTATAATATTTTCCCCCCCAGATTTTCGACAGTGATCGATACGCTTTGACAAAAGTCCGATAAAATGGAACCGAAAGCACATACTTCTTATGTATATTAAAGTAATGGTAAATTGTAACTGAATATACAATACACAGAGCTATACATACATATACGGTCCACTATTAAGCAGGCAAAGCTTTACCGCGAGTAATGGGATTGGCTGTCAACATTATAAATATACGTGCGCTTCGCCCATCTGCTTATAATCATTTGATCACCCCATCGTCCCCATCCCCTACGACTAACCTTTTTATTACACAAACAATAAACCCGCATGAAAATATTTTCGCTCGGTTAAAAATCGGTCAGTTCAATTATACGTGACGCGATCATCGAGCAATGTTTGATTCGTGCACACAGACGAGATATACGAGATGCAATATTTCTAAAATACTTAACCCATAATTTTCGCCCTAAAAGCCTGAAAATAAAAACGAAGCAAAAATGAGGTATTTCGTGACTTTTTCGAATATATACACATATACGTTGAAGCTATTCAAGTTCGTCGATTAATTTCTAATTAGCATCTGCCCGCGATTCGGCGAATAACTTAATCTCGTCCATTATGTGCCGAGTCAGAGCAGCGGTAAAATGATCAGGAGCAAAAGCAACAGCGGCAGCTGCTACTCGTGACCGCGCAACATACGTGCATAAATATAGCTAGATATTTATTTATTCGCAATAACGTTTCACCGGTAGGTTTATATAAGGTACCTAATTTTACTTTCCTATACGCGGGACCGCGAACGAGCACCGGGCGAATTAATGACAAGGGTCGATCGCAATTATCTGGTTGCTGCGGTACGAAATATTCGAGAGATACATCTGAAATTTCGGAAACACTAATTAACGGTAATAATGTTAAAACCGGTGTATTTTAATGCGTTTTCTTTCGATGCACGCCGAAGCCTGTCAGGGGCTAGATCGAAATTTAAATTAACGTATTGAGGAAGGTGTTCGTCGTCGTCTTCGCATACCTATACATTATCATCGTGTCTGTATTTATGCATGCACACATACGTAATCGTTTCCTCCGGAGTTTTCGAAGCAAAGGTTAATCAGCTCTGAATCGTCATTGTGACTATGCGACCTGCAGTTTCACTTAAATGTCTGACTAGTAAATATACGTCAGGAAATAGCTGCAGAGGGCAGGTATAAAAGAAGTGGAAAAAAAAGCACTGAAAAAAAGAGAAAACAACTAAAACCGGAATTCAAGGAACAAACGCTATAATAAGCTGCACTTATACGTATTTAGTTATTCTTAACTGGTCCCCGTAAATAAAATCATCGGCGAATTTCGGTCTACTTTGTGCATTTTTTTCATATACATGCTCGTGAAGTTGGACTCGGCGAAAAAAAAAAAAAAAATAAGATTTTCGAAATATGATCGATCGAAATCGAAAGTTCTCTCATATTTCTCGAGCCTGCAGCTCTTCGTTACTTCGAGTGCACGGACGGAGAATAATTTTATCGCGAAGTAATTATGAGAGGGACTTCAGGGTCTTTCAAAATGGCGTCGTTTTAACCGTACTCCCATACGTGTGTAATACACGCATAGGTATATACATATACAGGTATAGCGCGTACTGCAGGGTTGCTGCATGTGCACCATGGGGCGTTGCAAAAACTCTGTAGGGCATTATAGCAATGCCGTTGCCGGGGGTTACGTCAGTTGGTATGCGCAGTGCACCACTTGCATTTCCCACCAGTCTTGCAACAATTCTACATACTCGAATCATCCAATTCGAAAGCGGTATAGCACGAACACATCTTCGAAAAATATGCAACGCTATACCTATATTTGGTAGGCAACCTACTCCAAATACAGAAATGCACACATTCCTGTTTATCATAGCTTTACAAAACCATCGCGCGGCGCATCATTTGGCGTTAAAACGAGGACGCGGCGTTAGTCGTAAAATATATAAAATGGCGTTGCGATGCGACAATACAAGGAGAGCGAATTTATAGTAGTAATAATAATAACAATAACGACGGCGAATAAGAAGAATAAAATATTTCACTCGACAAAATGTGCGTTACAAATCGCACGTTACGGGACAGCGCTTTTGGTGTGCAGGGATCACGATCGTCCCGGTGTCGGTTCAAACTAGGGCGGTGTATCCCTGCCATTTTTCGCAAAAGGGTGGTCTGCAAGGCAGCACACACACTTCCGGACTGCTGCTGCACAACAAGCTACTGGTCGTTATTTTATTGTTACCAACTATCGCGGTTAGTCGTGTTTCGTTCACTTGAGTCGGTCGGTGTTTGAAACTGCAGCGGCGGTTGATGTGCGTCTATTCGAAAACGAAAGAGCGGAAAACGAGTATCGACGTTCGATCGCCACGTTTCAAAGAATAATTTAAACCCGAAAAAGAAGAAAAATTATTCGTGGTCAGTGACAGCGTCGTTCTCAATGCGGGTAAAAAATGGAGTCCGCATTGAATGAAAATTATTATGCACGCCGATGGCGATTCATCATCATGGCGGACACTGTGGCCGACGCGGATCAATCGTTACGGCAAATATTATGATATACATATATAATACCATGAAATTATATTGAACTTAATTTTGTGAAAATTGGAGAAGAGCACGGTACCGAGCGACAATCATTTGGTATACTTTTTCGCTTTGCTTCATTCATTCTAGTTTTAATTTTCGATAACACGTAATCAACCAGCTGCACGCCTCACAGTTTCTCTTCTTACATTTTCTATCACTCTTCGACGGAAGAAACTACGCTTACTTTTTCTGTAGTCATATTGACGTATAACATTTCATATGTTAAAATATAATTTTGGAAGCTTCTGTTCTCTAAAAAAATTTCCACAAGTGCATTGCTTATTATTCTATCGTCGCGACTGTTTACCCACCGGTTTTATGAAGTTGATAATTTTGTACTCATGCGTAACGCACGTATAGGTGTGATAATAACGAAAATTTCATTTCACGCATGAGTTGGTTCAACTGGACCTTTGTGAATAAATTTTTCTTCAATCAACCCTACTATTATTAACTCTGTATACGCAGCAGCTTTTCAATTCACTTTATATGCGACTTGAAGTGAAATTTGTGTTTTCGATATAACGTACACCTGCACGACACGCAGAGCGCTTTTTTCACTTCTTCTCCCCTTCTTTATTTGCGAACCTTTCACTTCGTCAAAGTATGAAGATAATTATCGCACTCCGTTGTTCGCAACGCGGACATTTTACCCAAACTGCTGCCAAATAATTAACGATGTTTAATGATGTTCGCACTTTTGTTTCATCCACTTTTTTATCTTGCCTCATTCAGGATTTATACGCGAAATACTCCACGTACTCATCGAGCGCAGGAAAATCCAAAATGGAGGGTGACATTCCGAAGAATTCTTCGCTGCGGTTCGATAGTACGTAGTTTCGATTCATACAGGTGAGAGAATTAATCTTCGTATCTATTTTTTTGTGTTATTAAATAAAAAATATAAAAATAAAATAGACAAAACAAATAACAAGTATGACGGTAACTGAGAGCATAGGTAAGTACGTACTGCACACAAGTTCACAACGCTAGAGAAACTATTACACATGCTCCATAAATTTATTAATTTCGTAGACGGACTGTACGTATATTATTTAATTGCCACGATATACCCGAGATAATGGCAATGCAGATAAGAAAATCTACATAGAATATCTGGTTAATTAATTTGTTTAACGTATATTATGAAACTTTTTGTCCGACGTTGCGAATTAAAATTTTTATGCATATAAGTAGGTAATATGTGTAGCTCGATATGTAGCTACAGTTTGCGGTTATATGGTTGAAATGCACGTACAGGTATAAATGTGTATACAGGTAGAGCTAACTCAAATTTCTAAGACCAGGTCCGCGTTGTGCAAAACCACTATGGGTACATGGCATATATCACAGAGATTTGGAGAAATTTATTGAAGATCGAGAAAAAATTAAAAAAAAAATATGAATCAACAAATTGGGTAACGGTATAAGATCTGGACGAAGGAATTTTTCGATTCGCAATCGAATAAAAGTTTAGAAATTCAAGCATATTATGTATACAATTTCCACATACGTATAATGTATATAGGTTTTGCATGTAATGATATTGCTAATTAACCATCATGAATAATATATTTTACTGCGCACATTTGTTGAAAATTAACAAGTAAAAAAGTAACAAACTGTAGTTTACCTAAACTCCACGGATTTAGTCACGAAAAACAAAAATTCTCAGTGCCGATGACATAACCGTGTGGAGTGACTGTTTAACAAATCAAAAAAGCAGACACTAATTTCATTTAGAATTTGGCACACCTCAGCAAAACCCATGTGAAGTTCTTTTGATATTGGTCCATGGTAATTTTGCTGGGTCCTATTAGCTCTTCTGAGAAGTAATAATTTTCAATTTCTAAATCACTTACTGTAATAGAACGCACGTAATCAAATCGAAAAATGCACGATCTTTCTCATTCTCTTTTCTCTTTTACATTGCCACGAAAGATAAATCTCAAGGGCCGATGGCAAATGTTTGACGAGAGAT